>NW_007838977.1:0-723 GCF_000696425.1 Galeopterus variegatus
GTTTTATGTTTATAGTTTTATGTTTTCCACTTAAGTCCATGATCTATTTTGAGTTAATTTTGTATAAAGTGTGAGGTTTAGATTGAAGTTCACTTTTTTCCCTATGAATGTCCAATTGTTCCAGCAGCATTTGCTGCAAAAGCTACCCTTCCTTCTTTGAACTGTTTCTGCACCTTTGTCAGAAAACAGTTGGTGGCTTTTTAATGGTGGCATAAACGTCCTTCAGAGGTGTAACCAGCAGTAGATAACTGATGTCAATCAAGACTATGGCAGTGACCCAGTCAGTATAAATATCTTTATAAAAATATAATTACTAAGAGAAGAAAAATGTTATTACATTCTGCTTGTATCTTAAGGAAAGTTTCAAGATAGAGCCAGACTACCAGTACAATTCTCTTTCTGAGCTTCAGCAGTTATCAGCAACTTGTTTAATTTCATCTTGCTCTTTATTAATCTACTTCTAATAGACATTTTTTATCCTTTCATTTCATGGTTTGAAGGTCAAAAGTTATTAAAATTTTACCTACATGCCCAGCCACTTTCAATATATTTAGTTTGGTTTTTGTGCTTCATATCAACTCAGTATCCCTTCCTGGCTCTTTATTCAGAAGAAAAAGGGGGGAAAGGAGCTATTAATTTGGCACTCAGTGTGTCTCTTAAACATATGCACTGCCCACTCCTTTGTTTCAACATCAAACTGAATATTTATTCACCATTCTTTCT
>NW_007838978.1:0-723 GCF_000696425.1 Galeopterus variegatus
CATTTATTATATTAATAAAATATAGGCTTATAAATATAGGCCTATGTCTGAAAGGAGACATCAACCATAAATCTCAGAGATAATTTCCCTAGAACTCAGTGCCCACGTACTGTGATTATTTTCTTGTAGCTCTTCATTATGACTTCTGTCAACAAAGGTTATATGTAAACATTAAAGTGTATGTATGTGTTGTTTAACCAGTTATCAAATTGGCTGATATATTTTAATAGAATGTGTCCAGATATGACATTTTGAGTCTTTGAAACTAAGTAATTAAATAGAAAGGAGAAGAAAAATAAATGCATGATCTGTTGCATGCTTAGGTTTTTAACCTCAGCAGGAATAAACTTGAATCATAGAAAATCATCACCATATAATATCAGCACCTTCAGCAAGCAAAGATAAACCAATGGTTTAATTAAATATATGAAGAGACAATTGCCTACTTGATACTTATGCCAATTTTCTTTTATTTTGTCTTTTTTTCCCCTCCTGGTTACCATTTTTTAAAAATTTCTCACTAGAAAGGACAAAATATTTTTTAATTAAAAGAAGTGTACATTTCCTAAGTGGAAAGAATGTCTGTTTAAAAGCAGCCATCAGGGCCGGCCCAGTGGCGCACTGCTACAGTGCGCCGCTTGGGAGCGCGGCAGCGCTCCCGACGAGGGTTCGGATCCCACATACAGACCAGTTCCCGCTCACTGGCTGAGCGCGGTGCGGGCG
>NW_007838979.1:0-723 GCF_000696425.1 Galeopterus variegatus
AATGGAAGTGCATATTTGGTTGGATTGTTTTATTCACTCATTGATTTATTTATGTTCATTCCTTCAGTTATAAGCTAATATACTAAGCGAGATATTCCTCCTCTCTCTCGTATTTTCTCTCTCTCTCTCTCTCTCATGCTTTTACTATCTCTCTGCATTTGGATGTCACTTTGTTACCTGGATTGAGATTTTACTCATCTGTGGTGCTTTCTTTTAGTGTCTTGGGTGATTTTAATTGAATCAACTATAGCCTCTGAATTATGTGAGCGTGAGTGGAAAAAACAATGTGGTCATTTATTATCTAGAAGAAGAAGGGTAATAAGAGTCAGTCCTTTTAATGGTATCTGCCTGGTAGTCTTCTGTACAGTAAAACATTCAAATCTAAATAATAGGGGCCAAAGACTTATAAATTGTAGAAACCCTTTATTTGGGAATGTTCTGTGTATCACTCCTAGAACCTCAGGTCTAATTATCTGTGCATTCTAGTCACATTTAAGAAAATCTTAATCACTTGGCCTCACAATAACTAACACTAATAACAATATATCTGCTCATTTATAAAGATTTCTGTCTGGGCCGGCCCACGATCCCGTTACCGGTCACGAAAAAAGACAAAAAGGAAAAAAAAAAAGAATTCTGTGCCTAATCCAATAGTTTTTAATTTTTTTTTCAAATAGATGCACCTGACCGGTGATGCATACGTGATGCACTTTCATAGATGTA
>NW_007838980.1:0-723 GCF_000696425.1 Galeopterus variegatus
GGGGTCAGAAAGAAGCCAGTCCAGGTCAGTGGATGGCAATATCTCTGGTTTCTTTTTTGCTTCTCAGAGAGTAAACATAGCCACTGGACCTGTTAAGGGAACAAAGGGACAAACCCAGGAAGGAGGATCCGTGACTAAGTCTTCCCAGACAATAATATAAAATGTCTGTTCTGGGAGATGTTCAGAATTGAAAATTTTCCTTTTCACTGCTATGATCAGTGGCAGAGAGAAGGTACCATCAGCAGGCCATCTGAGTTGAAAAGCTGGCCACTCCTCAGAACAAAGTGTTACTCATTTATTCTTTTTTATTTTTTTTTTCCTTTTTGTCTTTTTTCGTGACCGGTAATGGGATCGCAACCCTCGGTGTCGCGCCCACACCACGCTCAACCCGTGAGTGGACCGGTCTCTATATGGGATCTAAACCCTCTGCGGGAGCACCACCACGCTCCCAAGCACCACACTCTACTGAGTGCGCCGCCGGGCCGGCCCCCCCATTTATTCTTTTTAATTGGCACAGACAGACCCTCAGCTCTGGATTTCACATCAGTCCAGTGTTTCAAAGTCAGACTCAGAGGGGTTGAGACAGTTTGGCCCATGTCACCCCAGAAACTCGTCAGTGCCCCCCCCCACACACAACAAGACAGACAAGAAACAAAACACCAATGCGCCCCTGCCACGAGCGCTGCTAACACCAGATTTTCAGAAAACTCGGAAGGAGTCTCA
>NW_007838981.1:0-723 GCF_000696425.1 Galeopterus variegatus
AGCACCACGTCAGGGTTGCCTTGGTTAATCCTTGTGGTTTGGCACACTCACCAAAGACATGCAAGGACACTTGGAGCCCATGGTGTACTGCCTCTCCCAACAAATGCAAATCAAGGAAATGCTAAAAAAAAAATTAAACAATTACAATCCTTTTTCATATATGCTTTAAAGAGTTATTTTTTATAATATTTAAAATATATATAAAATTAAAAGGCAAGATACAAATGAAAGTAAACAAAACATTTATGACAAAGCTGAAATTTCCTAATTTGTTTTTTGAAAATTTAATTACATCCTATCACATTTTTTAAAAATAAAACTATTTGCAATTCTGCCAGTCAATTCCACATTATGGACAAAGAACAAGGCAAAATGGTAGCACCCTTTGTGTAGGGAGCATTTTAAGATGATCTCCAAGATTCTCACCCACCCCTACCCCCCATGCCCATTATCATCTCCTTTAGCTTGATTGTGGGTGGGGCTGGTGAATATGATAGAATATCATTCCAGTGATTACATTACTTTGTGAAGCAAAAGAGATATTACAGATGTTATTAAGGTCCCTAATCAGTTGACTTTGAGGTCCTCAAAACAGGGATTTTTCTGGGTGAGCTTGACCTAATTAGATGAGCCTCTAAGGAGACATGGAGCAGCAGACACTATCCTGCTGTCCTGAAAGAAACATGTTGCCAAAACAATGAATTGAACTCTGCCAAATATCTG
>NW_007838982.1:0-723 GCF_000696425.1 Galeopterus variegatus
CACCAAGGGTTGTGATCCCCTTACCGGTCACGAAAAAGACAAAAAAAAAAAAAAAGAGTTTGGAGAGGTTAATTTGGCCAAGGCCACACAGCTGGTAAATGCTGAAGTCTTGACATGACCCAGCTCTGTTTGACCCCACAGTGCAGGGTAAAACTGTGATCACGTTCCCTGCAGAACAGGGAAGATGGCAACTGTGCAGTGGAGAAACCTCTGGACACTGCCTTAACTCAGATTTCATCAACATTAACATCCCCAGTGACAGGTGAATGGACAGGCTGTGCGAGGAGGACTCAGCAGCGCTTCTGTGATTTTCCTGCTGAAAGTGCATGACCTGAATTTAACCACGAGCAAACATCGTCAGACATGGCCCAAGTGAGGGACATTTTATGGAATAACTGGCCTGCACTCTTTACAAATGTCAAGGTCATGAAAGACCAAGAAAGGTGCAGGAACTGTTCCAGACTAAAGAGACATGGCAACCAAATGCAAGGACTGACCCTGGATTGGATGATGGACCAGAAAAAAGGTTGCTTGAAAGGGCACAATGGAAACAATTGGCAAAATTTTAATGTGGACTGTATAATAGCTGATAGTATATTTCTGTTGAGTTTTCTGAGTTTGTTGATGTGGTTGCATTGGAAAATATCCTTGTTCTTAGGAAATACACGCTAAAGTAGTTAAGGGTAAATAAAACAATCATAACAATAGAAATAGTGATGTGCA
>NW_007838983.1:0-723 GCF_000696425.1 Galeopterus variegatus
ACTTCCTCTGACAAATGTTTATTGAAAGCCAACTGGATAGAGTCAGGGACTCCATCCTGGGTAATTCACTCACCTTCCTGCCCTTCCATTGTGAGAACTAAGTGAGAAAATATGGATCAAGGGCCTGGCACGTGGTAGAACCTCCTTATATTTTACTTACCAGTCTTCTGCCCATCATGGAACACAAAGAAAACAATACAATTTTTTGCACACTGGGATTTAACTGGGGTAACTTCATGGGACTTAGCGAAAAAAATCATTATATTACCTTTTTGTATAAATTTAATTATAATAAAAGTAAATTTAAAAGTATTAGGGGAGGTATTAAATCTGGAATTGATATGAAACATCAAAATAAGGTTTCTTTAAAAAACTTAATCAGAAAACTCAGGCTCACATTTATGTACATACTTTTTTGTGTAAGTTTGTTTGTTTGAACTGGCTACAATTTGTTTGTTTGAACTGGCTACAATTCAAATTTGTTTGTTTGAACTGGCTACAATTCAGTGACCAGAATTTTTAGATTATTCTTCAGGAGTGTGAGAGGAATTGCCCACAAGGTCTGCAGGTCACTGGGACAAGAACTGCCCTTTCCAGCAGGAACACACATGCCAATCTCAGAAGGATTGTGCATGAGTTCACAAATATTTTGGTACTAGCATCTGGGTGTTAAGAAGCAATCTGCACATTTGGAATTTTACACAGGTAATGTGTCAGAGATTT
>NW_007838984.1:0-723 GCF_000696425.1 Galeopterus variegatus
CCGGCAACGGATCGCAACCCTCAGTGTTGCGCCCGTACCGGACCGAGACCGGCAACGGGATAGCAATCCTCGGTGTTGCTCCCTCCCGCACCTCACTCAGCCAGTGAGCAGCCGGTCTGTATGTGGGATCCGAACCCTCGGCGGGAGCGCTACCGCGCTTCCCAAGCGGCGCACTGTAGCAGTGCGCCACCGGGCCGGCCAGCCTCCTTTTCAATGGAGATAGAATTTATCAAAGTGAGAGCCAATTTCATTCTATCATGTCAGGGACAGGGAAGAGAGATAAAAGGACATTTGACTCCCTGCTGTCAGCCAGAGATGCTAATGAATCCTTTGCTTCCGAAGACGATTATCGGACAGAATAATTCATCGCTAGAGATTAATTGGACTAATTATGTTGGCTCTCAGAATCCCCTGAATAATTATTTTCTAAAGGGGTGGGTGTCGGTGATAATTATGTGATATCTGAGCCTCTTCCCCTGAATGAAAAGGGATCCCTGGTTTTGAACAGTGGGCAGGATGTAGATACCAGGGGTGGCTAAATCTCAGCTCTGATCTGGTTATGTGGCACCCATACTTTTCGTGGAAATCCTTTATTCAGGGAAATATTATCACTTTTAACATCCTAGATCACCTTCCTCACTCGTGCATTCAACACATTCTTGAAAACATCCCATTTTCCCCAGGAAATCCTCCTTGATTCCATAGAAGTGAGGAGACCACAGC
>NW_007838985.1:0-723 GCF_000696425.1 Galeopterus variegatus
ACAGCAATGCAGGATATCACATGGTGAATGGCTATGAAAGAGTGAGCTAAGCTTCTCACTCTCTGTCCTTATAAAGCCACCATTAACCATGCTCATGACCACCCATTAAACCATCAAAGGATTAATCCATTCATGAGGGTACAGTCATCACAATCTAATCACTTCCTAAAGGCTCCACCTTTCAATTACCATAATAGGATTTCCCACCCTCTTAAAATTGTTACAACGGAGATCAAGCCTCCAACATGTGAAAATTTGGGGGGCACATTCAATCCACAGCAATGGGTTCCAGATCTTTGACAAAATTAACTTTCTTAGTTCCTAAATTTCTCCCTTTCCCTCTTCTCTCCATAAGCATTCACTGAGACCTGTTCAGTGGATTAAAATACTGAGCAAGTTATAAAAGTGTGAGCAATGCTATTGGAGGACATGAGATAATTCACTCAGCATTGCAACCTGGATTGCAAATAAGATCACTGAAAACAAATTCCCCAGTGGGCTTATTTCAATTGATTTGCCTTGTTTTATATTAGAACATATCTGAGAAATAAGAAAGCCAGAATCTAAAAAGATATTGGTGAATCAATTGAAGAAATGTCCAATGAAAGGAGCTGTTTATCAGCAAAAAACACTGTGATGTTCTGACAGGAATGTAGAAGATGATGGAATATTTATTGGAAAATTTTGATAGTTTTATGACTTTCATACTGAAATGTACTCAGG
>NW_007838986.1:0-723 GCF_000696425.1 Galeopterus variegatus
CTCTGAGTGGCTCCTTTTTTCTGTTGTTTGGCTGCTCATTCCTACGTGGGTCCATAGGACTATGTTAGTAGTCTTGCTGTTCTGAGGGCCACCAGGGCCCTCTTCTCCCCTGCAGCCTTCAAGTAACTTCACAGGGAGGGCAAAGCTGTGGCTTTTGCCAGCTCCTACTCCACGTGCTCACTAGGGCTAGGCTTGAATTGGTTGGGATTCGAAATGGTGGGAGTGATTCTTTCTTTCTCTCATTGTGGCTTCTCCTGCCTTCATGAAGTCCATAGGTCTCTTCTCTCCTTCCCCTGAGCTCCAGCAGCCCCAGCTTGGCTGTTGTTGCTTTTTTATAGTTGTAAATTGGTTGATTTGTGGGAGAGAGTGATGCTGGGGACCATGTATTCCACCATCTTGACTGGAAGCTAAACATAACTTTTATATGCACAGGGAAACCAAAAATTTGTGTGACTTGCTTTATTGTTATATTCGCTTTATTGCAGTGGTCTGGAACCGAACCCGCAATGTCTCTGAGGTATGCCTGTATAGATGTAAAAGCATGTTGAACTGGCTTCTGTATCTCATATTTGGTTGCAGTCCCAAATGCTAAATACAATGCAATGGGTACCCAATACACCATTGCTGTGGTTTGAGTGTTTCTGCCTCGCTAAATTCATGTTGAAATTTAATTGTTATTTTAATAATATGAAAAGGTGGGACCTTTAAGAGGTGATTAGGCCT
>NW_007838987.1:0-723 GCF_000696425.1 Galeopterus variegatus
GTTAAAAATATTGAAACTGCAATCATTTCATCAGGAACAGTCTAATGAAGGTAAGAAATATTATATTACAAATGTGGAAAATCTAGGGCTATACCAATTGGTCCAGCCAGATAAGCCAGACAATGTGTCAAGAAGAAATGCCCAAACTATATCAGAACACATAGTTAGTCTGAACTCATGGCTATATTAAGAACAACAGGAAAAATAAATGAACTAGTGACTCTTTAAACTTAGTCTAAGACAAAACATAATCAAAGGAATAAAAACAAGTTCTACAAAACAGCTTTCTGATATAGTAGAATCTGATGAGAATTTGGTGATAACTTGAATCCATGAAATAAGTGTACAATAAAGCATACTGAGATTTGAAAATAGAGCCAAGGCAATATATTGAACATAAAATAATCATGCATTGAAAGCAGCTAATAATAAGACAGATATGGTGAAAAATTAATTTAATTAAAAATAAATGACATGGAAGAAAAACTTGGAACAATAACTGTAAAGGGATAGAAGAAAAAGTATAAAGTGATCAGGGAGAAGATGATAAATATAAAGGGCATACAAAACCAGTGTAACCTGTAATTCATTTGCATCTTTGAAATTGAGAGCTGAATGCATTTGTTTTGGGTATATTGTATCCGAGATGTGTGTGTGGTTTGTGTAAATATACATAGCTCAATATATTTGTTATGAACTGAATATTTGTGTCCCCTCAAAATT
>NW_007838988.1:0-723 GCF_000696425.1 Galeopterus variegatus
CAGCATTCAATTTTAAGTGACATAGAGCTGCACAGGTGACTCAGTGACCAACCTCAACAGGTCTTATCTGTGAAAGTTAATGCCCAGATGGGAAAAGAGTGGGACCCTGTGGCTTGTGTTAGGAATACTTGGGTGGATCATCCTGAGAATAGGGAACCCCAGACTCCCTTGAACTCTCCAGGATAGCAGAAACAACCCCCTCCACCTTGCCTGAGGAGAGCAGCCTCCCCTTTCCTAGAGACAGTGAAATGACATCACCGAAGACAGGTGCTTTGCAATATGGCACTAGTTCTCAAGATCCACTCTTCATTAACTTCAGGCCAATAACCAGAGCCAGGTCTCAGTATGGTCTACTCAGGGAAGTACAACCTCTGCTCCAGGGGAAAGAGCCTGCACTCCAAAGGATTTGCAGGGGCTGGGGAACACACGTGGGCATGGATGTAAAGGGCTTTGGCCTGAAGTGGGAAGGAAGATATAAGACTGGGTAGGGAGCATTTATAGATAAGAAACAGCTCACTCATGACTCGGGTTTCAATGCTCTAAACACACCTCAAGATGATTCTAAACATGTTAGGATGGCTCCTTAAAGCTTTTACAAGATGATCGCCTTCAGTAAGAGAGGTAGAGATGCTAGGACTTTCTTGGTATAGTATTGAAGAAAGGATCAGAAGGCTCATGGAGATGAGACTCATAGAATTGATTTATTATGTAAGATCTAGAAAC
>NW_007838989.1:0-723 GCF_000696425.1 Galeopterus variegatus
TGTCCTGCTGGCCCAACAGGGTGTGTGAGATCTGTAAGTCTCTGCCTCGCTATCTGGGCGTAATCCCTCTCTGTGTGCAGACGATGGGGCCTCCCGGAGGGTGCGTCTTTTTTTCCGAGACTCCTCCTCCTTTGCCGGACCCCTCCCCTCTCTGTGCGCTCAGTACAGGGCTGGGGCGTGTCCTCTGCAATCCTTGTCTCTCAGCCCCGCCCGGCCCCAAAGGGGTCTCAGGCCTCCGCCATGGACACTCTGGGCGTTCCTGCGGCCCTGATCAAGGTCCTTTCTGGGCCTCCCACCTTCCCCCTGGTATTGTGGCCCCCTGTGTGGTTGAGTTATCTCCCACACCAGGGTGCGAGCCCCCTGGGGGAGGATCCCACAGCACACAGTTCCTCTTTGAATCCCCCTGGCGTGAGCCGGCTCCGTGCCCTCAGGCCGTCAGCGTCTCTGGCAGGATCAAGCGGGCTTGGGGGCACCCCGGCACCCCTCTCCCAAGCAGAAATCAGTCTGGGGTTTTTCCGAACTGAAGGCCACAGAGATGGTATCTGCCTCCCGGAAGCAGGGAGCTTACCTGGGGCCGAAGCCCCAGGTGTGGTGGAGTGACAGTCTGGCCGGGATCCTCTTCGCTGCCCTCCCGACACTGGCTGGGGGCTCCCCATGCCACCAGCCCCACCAGATATCCATGGGTGGAGTGGGATTGGTGGCCATTCCACAGGCCCCGGGGGG
>NW_007838990.1:0-723 GCF_000696425.1 Galeopterus variegatus
TTTTTTTATAATGAGCTTTGCTAGAATTGGAAACTGAGTAGTATTCTATGCACAAAATAGTTAAAAGTAGATGTCCTGATACCATCTTAAGATGGGCTATCACTTAGCTATATGAATAAGGGCAATTAATTGAAGCTGAGTATCAATGTTTTAACCTATAAAATGGAAAAAATAATAGCTATCATGTAGGGGTACTGAGAGGATTAGCTACTATTACAATCATAATTATTATTATTTCCATCTAATATTCTCCTTTGCCTATCTTTTCTAATCATGGTCCAAGATATTTCTTCTCCATAAATGAACATGAGCATCACCTTAAACGCTCACTGCCTTTTATTTGTTCCCTGTAGTCTGGCCATAGCCAGGTTGCCACTTCTAGATACACACCACTCTCAAGTGATTTCTCTACCTTTCTTAGCCAAATTCCAGATAACCTCTCACTGCAACCTGCTCCTCACACCTATTCTCAATGGTTTTAATAACCAAGACTCAAACAGGTGGAAAACAAAGCCAGAGCAACATTGCTACTTAGTGGCAAAGTCCCATTTAAAACCCAAGTATCAATGCAACCAGGTTCAACCACACTGCATTGTATTAGCTGCATCACATTAATTATTCACTTTCAGGGTTCCCAGTGATGTTCTTTTTTTTTTTTTTACTTATTTTTTTTTAAAGATGACCAGTAAGGGGATCTTAACCCTTGGCTTGGTGTTGTCAGCA
>NW_007838991.1:0-723 GCF_000696425.1 Galeopterus variegatus
GCAATTCTGCATTCCTGACCAGTCTCCTCTGAGTGGTCCTGCACTGATTGGGGGATGGATCGGCTGTCCTTGCTGTGTCCCAGTGTTCTCCTAGTGGGTCAGTCTCCCTCACCGCCCATGCTACAAACACTTCCCATGGGACGGGCCCTGCACTGGTCCCTTGTGATGACTCACTGGCCTCTGAATGGCTCCCCTTTTTCAGCTGTTCTGGCTCCTGTGTGGGTCCAGGGGAACCCTATTAATGGTCTTGCAGTCTTGGGGGCCACCAAGGCCCTCTTCTCCCCTGCTGCCTCCAAGCAACTCCATCCAAAGGGCACAGCTGTGGCTCCTGCTGGCTCCTGCTCCATGCACTCAGCAGCTCCAGCCTTAAAGCAGCTGCAGCCCAAAACGCTCCAAGCAGTTTTTTCTTTCTCTCATTGTGGTTTCTCCCACCTTCATGAACTCTGTAGGTCTCACCTCCTCTTCCCGTGAGCTCCAGTGGCCTCAGCTTGGCTGTTGTTATATTTTTATAGTTGTAAATTGGTTGATTTGTGGGAGAGAGTGACACCGGGGACCATCTATCCACCATCTTGACTGGAACTCCCCCAGTAGCATTTTTTGTAACCCACATAGGTTCCCTTTCTAGCCCCCTATAAATTTATATCACTAGGAAAAGATAAACTTCATTTAACTGTGGTTTTTGTGCTAAATTTTATATTTCAACCTTTACTGCCCCTAAATGAG
>NW_007838992.1:0-723 GCF_000696425.1 Galeopterus variegatus
GTGTCATTTGTAAATTCAACACACATGTATTGACTACATTCTATGTTACATGCTCTATGTTGTATATTAGAAATGCAACACTAAAAATAATATGGATGCTGATTTTAGTGGGAAAGAAAGCAATGTTATGTAGGAAAAATACAGCATGACCAGAGGGCAAATAGTAGGGGTTCTAATGAGATATTGAGAAATGAGAAGTTGAAAAATGGGAAGTTGAGGAGATTTCCTCAGAGGTGAGGTTTAAGCTGGAATCTAAGGTCTAAATTTTCTACATAGTAAAGAGAGAAGATGGTGGGAAAATTCCATAGCAGAGAGAAATCCTTTATGAAGTTCCTAAGACAAGAAGGAATTTAGTAATTATAGGAACAGATGGTATATGAATAAAAAGTGATGAGAAATAAGGTAGGGTCCAGATCATCATGGATTAACTAGCCATAAAAGATTTTGGAATTTATCCCAAGAGCAAAGGCAAGCCATTGAATGATTTTAAGCATGATAGTGGCATCATTAAATTTGCATTAAAAGTTAGTGCATGAATTGATTTAAAAAGCAAGAGTAGATCTTAGAGGAATGGTTAGGAGATAGTTGCCATAATCCAGGGATGATATAATGACATCTTAGAATCATTTTAGTTTCTTTTGCCTTTTAACACTATATTTTATTTTATTTATTTTAAAAGATGACTGGTAAGGGGATCTTAACCCTTGACTTGGTGTTGTCAGC
>NW_007838993.1:0-723 GCF_000696425.1 Galeopterus variegatus
GAAGGAAGGAAGGAAGGAAGAAAAGAGACCATATCCAGAGGAGAATCGGCAGTATCTGGGTTCAATGTCCTTTCAGGAGGATGTGAGAATTCTAGCCATCATTAACCTAAAGAGAGGACTTGGCCACCTTAGCAGCTTTCAATATATGATGGGCTGCCTCATGGAATAAGGGCTAGCTGGATTTATTGAATTAGATAGGTTTATTTAAAAGGTGAAACTAGACCAATATTTTCTTCCTTTTAAAACAAATATATTGACTACCTACTCTACTCCAAGCATTAAAGAAGAATAAAACTAATAAATGCTATAGAAGCAGATAGCTGCTCAATAAATTTTTAAAATGACTTTGTAACAGTTTTTATTTACAGAACAGGCTGTTTCTAATGTAGTGAGTTTCCCATCCTTAACATGTTCTGAATGAGATTGCTTGACCATCTTTGAAGGATGCAATATCAAGAATTCCTAAATCTGGTCAGCCTAGAGCTGTGGTTCTCAAAAGTTACTACTGATCAGAATCACCCTGAGGACTTATTAAAAGACAGATTCCTGTGCACCCTCTCCCTCAGAGGCTCTGATTTGGTAGATAATCTGCATTTCTATTAAGGTCCCAGGAGATGCAGATGCTGTTGGCTCAGGACCACACTTGGAGGAGCAATGACTTACTAGGCTAGGGTATACCAGGTAATTCTTCCTTCTAAGACCAGCAGTTCTAAGACTATAGCA
>NW_007838994.1:0-723 GCF_000696425.1 Galeopterus variegatus
TTTTGGGTGTTTGTTCATTTTGGCAGGGAGTTTCACTTGGGTCTTGGACCTCTGTGGGAAGCTTCCTCTCTGGTCAGTTTGAATTCTACTAGGCTGCTGGATTCTGCCCTGCCGGTCCCACAAGGTATGTGTGTTCTGCACCTCGCTATCGGGGCGTTTTCCCACTCTGTGTGCACTAGGTGGGCCTGATGAGTCTTGCAAAGGGGGCCCGCAGGGTGTGTAATTTTTTTTTTCCCGAGACTCCGCCTCCTTTTGCCGGACCCCCTCCCCACTCTGTGCACTCAGTACAGGGCTGAGGCGTGTCTTCTGCAATCCTCGTCTATCAGCTGGGACATCAAAGCTGTGCCCTGCCCCACCCTGCCCAGGAAGAATTTCAGGTGTCTGGTAGGGACGTTTGGGTGTTTTTATGGCCCTGGATAAGGCCTCCTCTGGATCTCTCACTTTCTTCCCGGTGCTGCGGCTATCTGTGTAGTAAAGTTATCTCCAACTCCAGGATGTGAGCTCCTCAGGGGAGGGTCCCACAGCACACAGTTCCTCTTTGAATCCCCCCAGCACGGGTCGACCCAGGCGCCCTTCAGGAGTGCTCTCCGGCAGCTTCAATCTAGCTCGAGAATGCTCCGGGCTCCCCTCTTCCAACCAGAAATCAGTTTGGGGTTCTTCCAAACTGAGGACCACAGAGATGGTATCTGCCTCCCGGAAACAGGGAGTTTACCTGGGGCCGAA
>NW_007838995.1:0-723 GCF_000696425.1 Galeopterus variegatus
CTGGGAGGATCCTACCATGTAGACATTCCATGACTTTTTCATCCATTCCAACAGGGATGGCGGATGTGAGAAGTTTCCTGATCAGGGGTTGTTATGAGTAGTGCTGCTATGTCTTTTGTAGACCTATGGAGGGATTTCTGTTGGGTGTGGCATTGACGGGCCACGGGTAGAATACATGCAGCTTTAATTGACACTGGTGGTGGTACCGCTTCACATTCCCACTATGAGTGTAGGCACTGCTCAGTTACTGTCTGTATTAGCTTCCTATAGCTGCTGTAACAGATTACCACAAGCTGATCAGCTTAAAACAACACACATGGACTATCTCATAGTTCCTGTAGTTCAAAAGTCCAGGTACAGCATGCTCCTGCTAGGTTCACTGCTTAGGGTCTCACAAGGCTAAAATTAAAGTGCTGGGAAGACTGTGTTTCTTGGAGGGTCTGGGGAAGAATCTGCTTCCAAGCAATTTCATGTTATTGGTAGAATTCAATTCCCTGTTGTTGTAGGACTGAAGATCCCATATCCGTGAGAGTTGTCAGCACGGGTCATTCTCAGCTTCTAGAAGCCACCCGCATTCCTTGTCACATATCATTCCTCTCATGCTTCAAATCTCTGCTGACTCTTTTTCTGCCAAATATCTACCTCTCCCCTCACCCTTTCCCTGTCCAACTTTCATGGGCTCATGTGATGACACTAGACCCATCTGGATAAGCCAGGATAATC
>NW_007838996.1:0-723 GCF_000696425.1 Galeopterus variegatus
ATTTCTTGTAGGGTTGGTCACGTGGTGGTGAACTCCTGTAGTTTTTGTCTGTCTGGAAAATACACAATTTCTCCCTTGTTTCTGAAAGATGGACTTGCTGGGTATAGTATTCTTGGTTGGCATTGTTTTTACTTTTTTCTTTTTTATCTTGGCATCTTGAGTATAGCATTTCATTTTCTTCTGGCCTGTAGAATTTCTTTCTTTCTTTCTTTTTTTTGTTTTTTTGTTTTGTTTTCAATTACCAATATACAATGTACTTGAATTTCATGTCTCTTTACCAGTTCCTCTTTCCCCCACTCCCTCTCCCTCTCCCCCCATTAACATCATATCTGTTCACTTGTCTTAACAATTTCAAGGAATTACTGAGATTGTGTCTTCTCCCCCCCCCACACCATTTGTTTGTATATGTGTTTATTTATTTATTTTTAGCTTCCACAAATAAGTGAGAAGTCTCTTTCTGTGACTGACTTATTTCACTTAATATAATTTTCTCCAAGTCCATCCATGTTGCTGCGAATGGTACTATTTCATTCTTTTTATAGCAGAGTGATATACCACACTTTTTTTCCACTCATCAGATGATGGACATTTGGGCTGGTTCCAACTCTAAGCTATTGTAAATAGCGCTGCAATAAGCACGGGGGTATAGGTATCCCTTCAATATGATGATTTCCATTCATCTGGGTATATTCCCAGCAGTGGGATAGCTGGGTCATATGGTAG
>NW_007838997.1:0-723 GCF_000696425.1 Galeopterus variegatus
ATCTGGCTCTTTACAAAAATAGTTTTCCAACCTCTGCCCTAGAGAAATTGTGTGCACAAGGGGACATATTCGAGAATATACATTGCAGCATTATTTGTTTTAATAAAAACACTGGAATTAATACAAATGTGCATAAATAACACAATGGGTATATAAGTTACTTTTTTTAATAAAAAGAAATTCTATACAACAGGGAAATGAGATAATTTTAGTAACATGTAACCACCTCTATAAATCTCATTGACAAAAATTGAGCAGCGAAAGCAAGTTGCAGAGAAATGCGTTCAGTGTAAGTCTATGTATGTGTTTAAAAGCATGATAAAGTGAAGAATATATTATTTAGAATTATAAATATTTGGTAGAACTATAAACCAAGCAAGAGAATAATAAATATACAATGCAGAATAGTAGTTACTTCTGATGATGTCAAGTAGGGAATGAGATTTGGGATAGATACAGAGGAGATTGTCTATGTCTTATACATATTTCATACTTTTTTTGGTTTTATTCATTATTTAATAAAAAACATTTTAATGAAAAATGTTAAAATGGTCATTGAGAAAAAAATAAAGTAAAACGACCAAAATTGGAAGAAGAATGAAGAGGTATGTGAGAGAGACTAATTTACACAGGCTACATTTTTCATCTTTTATGTCGATGAATGAATATATACTCTATAAACATAGTAGATTGAGAAATGCAAAAATAGCGATTGTATTTTTA
>NW_007838998.1:0-723 GCF_000696425.1 Galeopterus variegatus
GGAATAACTGGGTTATAAGGTAGATCTATCTGTAGTAGTTTGAGGAACCTCCATACTGTTTCCCATAAAGGCTGCACCATTTTGCAGGCACACCAACAGTGCAGGAGGGTTCTTTTTCCTTTGCATCCTCACCAGCAATTATCGTTCTCAGTCTTTTGGATATTAGCCATCCTAACTGGAGTGAGATGGTATCTCAAAGTGGTTTTGATTTGCATTTCCCGAATGCTGAGTGATGTTGAGCATTTTTTCGTGTGTCTGTTAGCCAGTCATATATCTTCCTTTGAGAGATGCCTATTCAGCTCCTTTGTCCATTTTTTAATTGGATTGCTTGGGTTTTTTTGTTTTTTTCGGGTTTTTTGCTGTTAAGTTGTTTCAGTTCTTTGTATATTTTGGTTATTAGTCCTTTGTCAGATGTATATTTTGCAAATATATTCTCCCACTCTATTCGATGTCTCTTTGCTCTGTTAATTGTTTCTTTTGTGTTTCTTTTTATTTTGATATAATCCCATTTGTTTATTTTTTCTTTGGTTGCCTGTGCATTTGGGGCCATATTCATAAAGTCTGTACCCACTCCTACTTCCTGGAGTGTTTCCCTTATGTTTTCTTTAAGAAGTTTTATTGTTTCAGGATGTATATGTAATTCTTTAATCCATTTTGAGTTGTTTTTGGTATATGGTGAGATGTATGGTTCTAGTTTCATTTCCCTACATATGAACGTCCAAT
>NW_007838999.1:0-723 GCF_000696425.1 Galeopterus variegatus
AAGTCAGGAAGGTCTGTGAGAGTCAAAGAATGCTTCCCGGAGTGGAATGTGGACAGGTGGAAGATGACCAGGGAGGCAAGAAATCGTTATAACCTGTCACATTCATTTACTTATTAAGGAATGTTTATTAAGCACCTGCTGTGTGCCAGCTACTGTCCTGGACATTATACCAGCAGGCATGGCAAAGTCCCTGTAATTGTGGAGCTTACATATAAGTAGGAGAGACAGAAAATAAGTAAAAAGGAAAATAAATATATAATACAATGTCACACAATAAGCATTATGAAAAAAAATAAGAATCATGAAGGAAAATAAAGTTAGGTTATAGGATTGGATGCGTATGCACATTGGGGTCAGGGTGGGTGTAATGTCTGTAACTAATGTCTGCTAGGGCTTCCATATCACACCCTGGGTGGCTTCCACAACAGAAATTTATTTTCTCACAGTCTGAAGGCTGAACTCCAACATCAAAGTTTTATTCTGAAGCCTCTTTCCTTGCCTGTAGGTTGCCCACTTCTCACTGTGACCTCCCATGGTCTTTTTTGTGTGCGTGTGTGCTCCCGATGTCTCTGTGTGTCCAATTTTCTCCTTCTTGTAAGGACAAAGTCAGATCATATCAAGGCCTTCTTTAACAGCTTCATTTTAATTTAATCACATTTTTAAGGACCCTGTCTCCAAATACAGTCCCATTCTGAGGTTCTGGGGGTTAGAGTTTCAACATAT
>NW_007839000.1:0-723 GCF_000696425.1 Galeopterus variegatus
GATTATTATGGCCCATTACTGAAACCTCCCTCCCTCCACCCTCTCCTCCCTCCCACCCAACCACCCATGATTTTTTATTATTATTTTTTATTTTTTTATTTTTTTCTAAAAGATGACCAGTAAGGGGATCTTAACCCTTGACTTGGTGTTATCAGCACCACGCTCTCCCAAGTGAGCAAACCGGCCATCCCTATATGGGATCCGAACCCGCGGCCCTTGTGCTATGAGCACCGCACTCTCCCAAGTGAGCCACGGGCCGGCCCACCCATGATTTTTTTAAAAAATAAAATATTCTTTATTTTGTGTTTGTTTGATGCTTCCTTTGTTTAAATTTAGGGTATGTGTCCACAGCTGGGATACTGTATAGGTAGTGAGTGTTTCCCTCTCAGGATATCACATCCGTGGGCCGGCCCATGGCTCACTCGGGAGAGTGCGGTGCTGATAACACCAAGGCCACAGGTTCGGGTCCCATATAGGGATGGCCGGTTCGCTCATTGGCTGAGCGTGGTGCTGACAACACCAAGTCAGGGGTTAAGATCCCCTTACCAGTCATCTTTAAAAAAAAAAAGGACATCACATGTGGAAGTACATAGTACTCAACTGTTCCTCGTTGGTGATTTAATTTTGGCCACCTAGTCATGGTGGTGTCCTGTTTCTCCACTGCTAATTACTTCTTTTTTTCCTTTGCAACTAATAAGCTGTGTGGGGAGATAGTTTTAAAAC
>NW_007839001.1:0-723 GCF_000696425.1 Galeopterus variegatus
AAAAAATCACTAATGTTTACAAATTAAATATTACACATTCAATAATCCACATTATAAGAGACCACAATTGAGATGACATTGAGATCAAATTGGAAATTAGAAAATAATCTGAGCTGATTAATAATGAAAGTGTAATACATCAAACTCATTAGGTAGAACTAAATCTATGATTAGAACAGTGATTCTTATCTGGTGGATTTTGCCTGCAAGGGAACATCTGTCATTCAATGTCTGAAGACAGTTTTGGTTGTCATAACTGAAGGAGGTGTTACCAGCATCTAGTACATAAAGGCCCAGGATACTGCTAAACATATTATATAGTATACGGGACAATTCCTCGCAACGAAGAGTTGCCTGGCCCCAAATGTCAATAGTGCTAAGGTTGAGAAACCTAGGCTTAGAGGAAAAATTAATACCTTAAATGTCAATATTAGAAAACAAGAAAGACTGAATATCAATGATCTATCTATCTGAAAAAGTTAACAGAAAAATAACACATTAAACCCAAAGAAAATTGGAGCGTGAAAGTGAAAAAGATAAGGCCAAAAATAGAAATAAACACTACAGATAGAATCACAAAGCCAAACTTTGTTCTTTGATGATAAAATAATCAAATCCGTAGCAGTAGAGATAAAGAAAAAAAGAAGGCACAAATTGATGATATTAAAAATAAAAGATGGGACATTATTTTGGCTCTGTCATCTATTAAGAATGTAGTAAGGG
>NW_007839002.1:0-723 GCF_000696425.1 Galeopterus variegatus
ATTGTATTAGGTATCATAAGTAATCTAGAGATGATTGAAAGCAGATGGACGATGTGCATAGGTTGTATGCAAATACTATGCTAATTACATCAGGGACATGAGCATCAAAGGATTTTGGTATCTTCAGGGGTCCTGGGACCAATCCTCCACAGATACAAAGGGACAACTGTGTTTTGCGGTGCCACAGTCAGCCTCACCCGTCCCCTGCTGGTGGCTCCTGTGTTTGCTCCACAAACAGGACCCCAGGAAGTGTCCCCATACACATGGCACCATGAGTTCACACAGGCCTTTCTGAAGGACACTGTTCTAGAAGTAGAACTGCCAGGGCAGAGAGTGCCCATTTTAAAGTTTTCAGCAGGTCTTTTTACACCCTTCTCAGGAGAGCCTTGTGGACAATGCACCTTTCTGTTCTGAGTCGTGCTGAAGGCCAAGCCTGCTTTCTCACCAGGGGAGACAGGTACGCTGGGCCCCTCCCAAATGCACAATGGGCCTGCACTGAGTCGCTCTCTCCCATGCAGAGGGTTCTGGGAGATACCAGAATCAAAAGCGGGGAAGAAGGGGCATCCCCTTCCAGCTTCCACAAAAGAAACACTAACTCTTTGAGGTGTGTGTGTGTCTATCTCTCTTTCTGTCTCTATCTCTTTCTGTTTCTCTTTTGGATCTAAAGCTTTTAATGTGCCCAGAGGATACACTTCCCTGGTATCTGGAATTCTGATTTGGGGA
>NW_007839003.1:0-723 GCF_000696425.1 Galeopterus variegatus
TCAATTTATGAGGCCAGCATCACCTTGATACCAAAACCAGACAAAGATACAACAACAACAACATAAACTACAAGCCTACATCTCTGATTGACATAGACACAAAAATCTTCAACAAAATATTAGCCATCAGAGTATGGCAATACATCAAAAAATTATACACAATGTTCAAGTGGGATTCATCCAAGAGAGAGGATGATTCAACATATGCAAGTCAATAAATGTGATACCCATATCAACAAAATCAAGGACAACAACCATATGATTATCTCAATAAATGCAGAAAAATCATTTGACAAAATTCACATCTCTTCATGATAAAGATTCTCAGCAAATTAGGTATAGAAGGAAGGTATTTCAACACAGTGAAAGCTATTTATGACAAACGCACCTCCAATATCATCCTGAAAAGCTTTCAGCTTTTCCCTTATGAACAGGAACAAGACAAGGATGCCCACTTTCACCAGTCCTATTTAACATAGTATTGGAAGTACTAGTCAGAGCAATCAGGCAAAAGAAAGAAATAAAGGTCATCCTGATTGGAAAAGATGAAGTCAAACTGTTCCTGTTTGTAGATGACATGATCCTATATACAGACAAACCTAAAGACTCTACAAAAGAATTCTTAGAGATGATAAACAATTTAAGTAATGTTGCAGGATGCAAAAATCAACACTCAAAAATCAGTAGCATTTTTATACTCCAATAATGAACTAGCAGAAAAAG
>NW_007839004.1:0-723 GCF_000696425.1 Galeopterus variegatus
GGTAATTAGGTAACAAGAGAGGAGTACTTGTGAATGGAATTAGTGCCCTTATAAAAGAGACGCAGAGAGCTCTCTGGCTCTTTCCACAATGTGAGTATAGAAGAAGTCAGCAGTCTGCAACTCAGAAGAAGGCCTTACCAAAATCTAACCATGCTCATGTCCTCATCTTGAATTTCCAGCCTCCAGATCTGTAAGCAGTAAATTTCCGTGGTTTATAAGCCATCCAATCTGTGGTGCTTTGTTATAGCACACCAAACTAAGACAGTTCCTTGTATTGGAAAATTGTATTAGAAACCACAATCTAAGTACTGGGTGTGCTCATTGCTACTAGGTTGACATTGCTTCTAGGACCTCTCAGCTGACAAAGCAAGGAAACATATGTATGTATACTAACCCTTGTTCCTGAACTTATCTGTATTTCTGTATGTATCCATCTTTGTTTATATTAAACTAAACCTGAGTTCACAGTTCATACTGATGTCTTCAGCTTTAAACTATTACCACATAGATCATTCGAACCTTTTCTTCATTCTTATCTGTAAAATCTCACTTTTGGCTGCCATCTTCCCGTCACACATTTACTTAATTGTTCATTTCCACTATACATATATAAAAGTAATGGAGTTTCTAACATGTACTCCTATGAAAACAACTTTATCAACCAAAGCCCAGACTTATGTCCAGTTTCTTTTACTTTTAGTCCTACAAACTTTACTTATTTCT
>NW_007839005.1:0-723 GCF_000696425.1 Galeopterus variegatus
CAAATACTACTCTTCCATTAAAAAGAAATGAACTTCTGCCATTCCCAGCAACATGGATGAACTTAGAGAAAGTTATGTTAAGTAAAATAAGCCAGATACAGAAAGTGAAATACCACATGTCCTCATTCATAAGTGGTAGCTGAACAAAAATAAACAAAAAAGAAAGAAAGAAAGAAAGATATAGCAACCACAATAATTCCTTTAACTTTCAATAGGAGAAAATGGAATTGAGGCCACTAGAGTTGGGAAATGGGGAGTGGAGATTAGGGATAAAATTTTAAAGGGCCACAAAAAAATTTTTACATTGCATATTAATAAAATTTTAAAAAAGGAAAAATAAATAAGCCAGATAAATAATAAATAAATATATAAATAAATAAAACATTAAGAAGGCAGCCTTTGGAAAAACACATTTTTTTCTTTGAACTCATGTGTGATTCACATTTTGAAGGTTAGACATTTCTGAACAAGGTTTTTCTCAATGAGAAAGGTAGAAAAACAATCACACACACATTTGCAAAGATTTTTTTTAAAATGTAATTTCTGATTTTCAAGTTCTGGTTGGTAGTGACAGCTTTTAAGAACTTAGAAATTTTGGGGGCGATGTCTTTTCTAGAATCAATGACTTATAAAATCTTGGAAATTGTCCAGGAGGAACAAGTGTAGGTTTCACACACAAAAAAACTAATATTATTTGCATGTAATATATTGTCAACAAGAGAA
>NW_007839006.1:0-723 GCF_000696425.1 Galeopterus variegatus
TTTTTTCTCATTCCGTAGGTTGCCTTTTTAGTCTTTTGATACATCTTTGGTATATAAAAGTTTCTCTTTTTCATGAAATTCAATTTGTCTGATTTTCTTTTGTTGCCTATGTCTTTGGTGTCATAATCAAAAAAATCACTGCCAAATCCAATGTCATGAAGCTTTTACCATTTTCATATATGGGTTTTATAGTTTAAATACATTTTGAGTTAATTTTGTATATGGTGCTAGGTAAGGTTCCAACTTTATTCTTTTGCATATGATATCCAGTTTTCCCAGCACCATTACTTGAAAGACTGTTCTTTCCCCATCAAATTGTCTTTGTGTCCTTGTCAAAATCATTTGAACATATTATATGTGGATTTATTTCTGAGCTCTCTATTCTATTCCAGTAGTCTATATCATTATGCCAGTATTGCTGTTTTAATTACTGCAGCTTTTTAGTAAGTTTTGTAATAAGGAAGTATGAGTCTTCCAACTTTATTATTCTTTTCAATATTGTTTTGGCTATTTGGAGACTACTGAGATTCCATATGAATTTTTGATAGGATTTTTCTATTTTTGCAAAAAATATTTTTGGGATTTTAACAAGAATTGCATTGAATCTGTAGATCATTTTAGACAGTGTCGACATCCTAACAATATTAAGTCTTCAAACATGGATACCTTTGTTTATTTGGGATACATGAACATGGTATAACTTTTATATTTATTTGCCCTCTT
>NW_007839007.1:0-723 GCF_000696425.1 Galeopterus variegatus
TCCTGGAGTGATGTGGGTGATTACCAGATACGCTAGCTGCTTTCCTTTTTTTTTTAAAAAAGATGACCAATAAGGGGATCTTAACCTTTGGCTTGGTGTTGTCAGCACCACGCTCTCCCAAGTAAGTTAACCGGCCATCCCTATATATAGGATCCAAACCTGTGGCCTTGGTGTTATCAGCACTGCACTCTCCTGAGTGAGCCACGCGCCAGCCCTTAGCTGCTTTTCTTATAACCTTTGGCCTGCCCCACCAACTCCACCTTGTCCCATAGTGCCCCAAGGATACTGTGGCTTCCCATACTCCAGAGTATCATCCCCATCCACATCCAAGTCAGCATCACTGTCCGGGTTCTCTTTGCCGCTGCACATGACGAAACCAGAGCCTGTGGGAAACAGGGTGTGAGGAGGGCCAGGGGCCAGCAACACCAGGCCAAGGGTACCCCTTCTGTTGCTTCTAGGTATGGGTCAGGTTTTGGCGCAGATAGAAACCTGGGCCTGGGATATATGTGTAGGTGCTCCTGACTCTGACATTTCAGTCTCCTTGCTCTATATAACTCATCATTCTCTGCCACTGCATGCTGCTCCAGGAGGTCTCTGCTCATAACCTAGCCCATTCATACACACCGTTAGGTTCTCAGGAGACACCTAGGCCTGCTATCAACCTGTCTTCTAGGTCTAGGAAGAGCAGGAAGAGAACAGAGAAGTTCAGGTCTAGAAATTTCA
>NW_007839008.1:0-723 GCF_000696425.1 Galeopterus variegatus
TACATGCATTATTATTACTATACGGAGAACATAACTTTAATCATTTGTAATTTTAGATTTACACTGAGCCACACAAAATAAACACAACTCTGTTCAAAGGGAAATACTGTAAATGCTATGAGGACATATCTATCTTGCTCATGTTTCTCTCTCAACAGCTTAGCACATTGTCTGGCTCAGAGTAAGGGCTCAATATTCATTGAATGAATGAACTAGTTTTGATTTTGATGATTGTATTTCACAATCAAGTTCTTTAGTCCAGAATACCTTATAAATACCATGAATTCAGTATTCTGTTCAACTCAGATTAAATTAGAGATAACCTAACATTTGTTTTATTTTCATTCTTTCAATGTTACATCAATTTAATTTTGTGTGATCTTGAATGATTCTTGAAACTTGACCTTTAAATATTTTACAATAAGCAAATAAGCTTCTCTGTGATGAGTAGTTTTATTTATTTCATTAGCAGAAGCTCCTTGAATCTTCCACTTTACTTGCTATAACACTGTTTTTCTATTGTAGTAATTATGGACATGTGTGTCTCTCAGTCATTCTGATTTCTAACTATGTGTCTATCTGTCTACAATTCTGACTTCTCCACAGCCTGTGATCTCCTTCATAAAAAGAACTACATGTGATTTGTCTTTTTATTCTAGATTTTAGCACAGTTCTTAACACATAATAGGTGATCAATGCTTGTTTTCATTACCACACGGCAGT
>NW_007839009.1:0-723 GCF_000696425.1 Galeopterus variegatus
CTTCGAAACACATATAAACCCAAAATTTGACAGACAAAGCCTTGTCCACCTGTACCAGCTCTTCTTCCTAGTATTAGGGACTTTGGGTGTCATTCTGAACCTATACTCTGTTGATAAAACTGTCTCTTCTGAGAACCTCTCACAAGAAGGCACTTCTCAAGCTTTAATTAGACTTTACATCCACAGAGGCCTGTTCCTATCCTAACTGAGCAACTAGACTTTAACAACTGAACTCTAAACAAAATTGGAACTCACTCACCACGTGGCTTTACGTACTTCATCTATTGAGTGTATTCTCTGTGAATTCTAACTATTCTCTTCCTCTTTAAGCTTCTAAATTATTTTGTGAAAAAAAAATTAAAATCTCTTTGTACAGAAATTGTAAAAGTATTCTTTGATATCTTCTTATTTTAACCATACAAAAAAGCATGCCTTGCAATTTTTTGTTGAAAGTTGGACATGATGTGTTGGGTGAAAGTGACCGAGTTATGTAAGCCTTCAATTTTATATTTATGCTGTTTACTGTTTGCTCTAGCTTTGATATAAGTGGCTAAAATTTCCTCTTGTATCCTTGTTTTTGTCTTTCCTGTTGTCTTTGGGTTTTCCTGGAGACTCCCTAAATAGGGCCTGAGGCTTGCAGGTCTTTTTACTGTAATAACTTATTATTATAAGGAATATTATTGAAGTGATGGTAAAGTGTCACAGGAAGGAAAGCATTCTATA
>NW_007839010.1:0-723 GCF_000696425.1 Galeopterus variegatus
ATGACTGAAGAAAGGAACAAGTCCCTCAGTCACTGGTAACAGAGGGCACTGCTTCCACAGGCGCATTTCTGACCTGCACAAATGCAATGAGATCCCCTGCTGAGAAATTAACCGGGAAAGTAATAAAGGGCCAGACAGTAAATATTTTAGGCTTTGTAAGCCAAGAGGCAAATCGAAACTACTATGCAGGTACTTATTAACCATTTAAAATATAACCATTAAAAAATTAAAAACCACTCTTAGCTTTTCGGCTTTCAAAAGAAAAGAACAAAAAACCATTGTAGCTGGCTGGACTGGGCAATATGGGAGAATATAAGACTATTTAAGCCAATTGAGAAGATGAGGACTTTAGGCTAACAAGTTAAAGATCTACAATGAGAGAGATAAAGCAGAAATATGAATCAAATTATTTTCAATTACAGAAGTAAACAAATATAGGCTTTATAATAATACAACAAAAACGTTACTAAACACACCATACAAACACATGGTACCAGGAGATACCCATGAGTAGGAAAAGTAAAACTGTCATTCGCATTTGCAATTTGATGATAACACAAAACGGGAGAAGTCTCTGCCCTCTGGTACTTACACGACCACAGTCCATCACTAAATGCTGGCCTTAGTCACTCTTCTATATGGCACAAAGTTTAAGAAAATAACTATGCTAGGAAGCGAAAAATAAAGCTCTCTACACAGGTTACTGCACCAATGTAGAGAAAT
>NW_007839011.1:0-723 GCF_000696425.1 Galeopterus variegatus
TGGTGGATGGAGGATGGTGGGTGGTGGATGGAGGATGGAGAGTGGAGGATGATTGGTTGGGAATGGAGGGTAGAGGATGGAGTGTTGAGGATGGAGAATGGAGGGTGGAGGATGGATGGTGGAGGATGGAGGATGTTGGGTGAAGTCGGTCGGTTGAGGTTGGTGAGTGGAGGATGGAGATTGGAGGATGGAGGATGGAGGATGGTGGATGGAGGATGGAGAATGGAGGATGGACGAAGGTGGGTGGTGGATGGAGGATGGCAGGTGGAGGATGGAGTATGGAGGGTGGGGGATGGAGGATGAGGGTGAAGGATGGAGGATGGAGGGTGGAGGATGGTGGATGGAGGATGGAGAATGGAGGAAGGTGAGTGGTGGATGGAGGATGGCAGGGGGGAGGATGGAGTATGGTGGGTGGAGGATGGAGGATGGAGGGTGGAGGATGGTGGGTGGTGGGTGGTGGATTATGGATGGAGGATGGAGGATGGTTGGTAGTTGGTGGCATGTAGATGATGGATTGTGGGTTATGGATGGTGGATGGTGAATGGAAGATGATGTATGGAGGATGGAGGATGTTGGATGGTGGATGGTTGATGGCAAACGGTGGATGGTGGGTGGTAGGTGGTGGATGGGATGTGTTTTAAGGTATGTAATATTAGGTAGGTCCCTGACCTTAGAGTTTAGCTGCGTGCAGAGAGTGCTGTTTCTGCCTCCTACTTATAGCAC
>NW_007839012.1:0-723 GCF_000696425.1 Galeopterus variegatus
TGAACATAGTTTTCCCTATATCTTAATAACTTTTTTCCACATTTTTACCCTCCTCATGAAGTTTCTTGATTCTGATTCTGCCATCACTTTTAAGCATGGTACATTTACAATTTATTCTTTGAGAGATTTGGTATTTAATATAGCATAAGGAATGTGTATCTTAGAATAGGAGATGAGTAAATTGTGAGATTAGGGTTGGACTACTTGAGATCAATTAGGGATTTGAACTGATTGAGAAAGTCCTTATTTGCAGGCTGTGTTGTGGGGGATAAATGCAAAGGGGGAGAGAAGAGGAGGGATCTACAAGGGGATTCCAATGTGGAAATGCTGTATAATTGTTTCCCCATAAAAAAGGTGGAGAGAGAAAATTTAGAACGTAATTTTTTTTTAATTTGATAAGCCTATCATTTTACTGATGAAAAGGAAATTCAGACATCAACTTTTTAAAGATTGGACTAAATATTGCTTATATTTGTAGAGATTTATTTATTTATTTAAATTTTATTTTACTTTGTCAATATACAATGTGTGGTTGATTATTGTGGCCCATTACTGAAACTTCCTTCCCTCCTCCCTGTCCCCCCTCCCTCCCAACAACTTCATATCTATTAGCTTGTTGTATCAACTTCAAGGAATTGTAATGGTTTTGTCTTCTTCCCTCCCCCCCCCCAGTTTATTTGTGTATTTATTTATTTATTTATTTTTAGCTCCCACAAATAAGTG
>NW_007839013.1:0-723 GCF_000696425.1 Galeopterus variegatus
AGAAATTTATATAAAATTTGAATTAATTCCCCTTTGAATATTTGGTAAGAGTCACCTAAAAAAATCTGAGCTTGATGTTTCTTTCATGATAAAATTTTTGAAGTATTAATTCAATTTTATTCATATTTTGTATTTCTTCCTGAATGAGTTCTGGTTATATAAGCATATAGTTTTTAGGAGGGTTTCCCTTTCACTAATGTTTGCAAATTTATTAGCATAATGTGTAAAGAACTGGAAAGGATTTGACACTTTACCTAACTTCCCAGCTAAAAAGTTAGCCTGCCACGGTTTCATGGATGCCAGCAGAATACAAAAGACCTGAGTCAGAGACAAAGGGCAGTTTATTACTCGTCGCAATAGCAAAAGCCAGACTATCAGCATTTTCGTGCTGGCTCCCCAAATCCCAATCCCCCCAGAGCAAAAATAAGAGGGCCAGGTGACACTTGTACAGGAAGTGGGTTACATTATAAAAGGGGAAACCTGAATTTGAAAACCCAAATATTTTTAAAGAGCAAAGAATGCCTTACCTTTGTTCTAGGAAAAGACAGTATCTCTATCTTCCAAAGCTGTAAGCTTTTGCTCTGAGGAAAAAACTACCTTTATCATTTAGTTTGTTTGCTGTGAATACATCCTTGAAGATGGACCACACTTCTGATTTCAGCTCTAATATGTAAAGGAATTGAAAGTCATCACTCTCATACTTACGATAAGAATAAAAGCTGA
>NW_007839014.1:0-723 GCF_000696425.1 Galeopterus variegatus
AAATTCAATACATTTTCTATAATACTTCCTTGCCTTTGATCTTTTAAATTTCAGTTTAATCAGTATATAATTATTCAATGGTAGCCTCATATAAAAAAGAGAAAGACTTCAATATTATGTTAGTGCCTCATTTAGTTATGGCTGTTAAGTTTCAAATCAGAAAAACAAAACTTAAAATATATCTCAATGTAATGACAGAAAAATTGGAAAAGATGAAGAACAGCTCCTAGAGAACTCTGGGACATTACTCAGGGAAGTAAAAAGCTTAACTGCATTGCACCACAGTCTTTATCTTCTGAGTATTATTACTGACTTAATCAAATTTTAGTTACTAATAAGGAATCAGTGATCATGTTGCTATTGTGGCAAGCCTACAATGCTGAGATTCTTAGGGCAAATTTACTGCATCTGCATTTTCAAGAGACTTTCTTATTTATCTCCAGTGATTTTGAAATTGGGGAATAAGATATCGAGAATAATTTTATCCAGAACATTTTTTTTATGTTTTCTTCAAACTATTTAGAAATACCCCTTGAATTATATAAAATTTATTTTTTAAAGTAATGCCATAACAACCTGAAAACATACATAAGTGGCATAACTTGATATTGATTAACTGCAAAAAAAAGAAAGGAAGGAAGGAAGGAAAGAAAGAAGGAAGGAAGAAAGGGGGTCGTATAATCTCACAATTTAAGATTCTACTTGAAATTGGAGTCAGATAAA
>NW_007839015.1:0-723 GCF_000696425.1 Galeopterus variegatus
GGACGCAAAGGAACAGGTGGGGACAGGAAATGGGCCTTCCCATTATAAGTGGAAGGGATAAACAGGGTAGGTATAATTTCTTCTTCAAAAAGAATGGAGTTTGCATAAATGATGATATTTTTATATTAAATTTGAGCTAGAGTTAAGAATTGAATACAAGAGTTAACCAGAAGATAAGCTTACATTTAAATTGTTTAATCTATTAGCTAGCTTATACTTTTTTCCCTTCATTTTAAGGATAAGACATGTTCATATAAGAAATTTTAGAAATATGAATAAAAAGGGAAAAAACAGATCGTTTTCTCTCCCAAAGATGATAACTACAAACATCTTCCTATAATTTTGTTCTGGACTTTTCACAGCAACTATGGTTTAAAAAATATTTTTTCTTACAATACTAGTATATACCATTTATGGAAAGTTTGAAAATAGTAAAATGAAGTAAAAAGTACCCAGAAAAATGTCACATTTTCTGCTGTTTCCTTACAGTCCCAACTCTGCATATGTTTGTTATTCTGGTTTTTTACATAGTGAAGATCATTTCTTATGTACTGAATTTTTAACATTCTAATTATTACAAAATCATGCACATGTCCTAGATTAAGTCAGGAAGAGCTTGCTGCTCAAAATTTTAAAATATTTTATTTTATTTAGATCATTCAAAATTGGTTTTGAAAGGGTAAAAGATCATTACTTGAGTCTCTTAGTAATGAAAACAGCCAT
>NW_007839016.1:0-723 GCF_000696425.1 Galeopterus variegatus
ACTAAATCACAATGTTGTGTAACCGTCACCTCTGTCTTACCCAAAATACTTTTATCATCCCCTGCATAACACTGTACCAATTAAACAATAATTACTCATCCTTCTAGCCCCTGAGAGCCTCTATTCTATTTTATGTCTCTATGAATTTGTCCGGTTTAGGTACATCATATATGTAGAATTACATGACATATATTCTTTTGTGTCTGGCTTGTTTCACAGAACATTCCATTTTCAATGTCTGTTAATATCATAGCATATGCCAAAATTTTACTCCTTTTTATGGCTGAATAATATTTCATGTTGAATATTCCACATTTTATTTATCCATTTATCTGTAGATGGGCACTTGAGCTGTTTTCAATTATGGCTATTTGAAATTGTTTGAAATTGAGTTTCTGGTTTCAGTTATTTTGGATATATACACAGGAGTGAAATTGCTGGGTTGTATGGTAGGCTCAAGTTTAATATTTTGAGGAACTTTCAAATTGTCTTCCACAGTGACACCACCATTTTACATTCCCACCAGCAATACACAAGGATTCCAATTTCTTCAATCCTTGCCAACAATTTTTATTTTCCTTTTTAGTTTTTCTTATATTTATATTATATTTATTATATTTTATAATATAATAAATATTTTACAATATTATTATATGCTAGCAGCTGTAGTGTTTTGGTACCTTATTAGTGTTTTGATTAGTATTTCCCTAATGATTAGTGATG
>NW_007839017.1:0-723 GCF_000696425.1 Galeopterus variegatus
TTGAGGTGAATGGGGATTTCACAAGGAGAAAAACATGAGAAAAAGGGTATGAGCATGAAATAGTTCTGGAACTCATTCATTCCAGTGACATTACAGAAAGACTACCATATGCCAGAGTAATAGTCTGGTCAGGCTACAGTACAGGGCAAATGTTGTGTCTTATCTGACTGTCGGCAGAAAGACCATTAACCCAGTGTTCTTATTGCTGCTAAATGATGATGCTACATCGTTTTTCTAAATGAGTAACTGTATGTCAAACTTCATTATAGAATCATGGGACTGAAGAGCATTATAAAGAGCCATGTAGCTTATCTCGGTTTAAGGAAAAAGAATGGGCTTCGCTATCTGAAACACCTGAATCCCATTTGGGCCACTTATCAGCCTTTTGCCTAAGTTACTTAACCTTGCTAAATCCAAGTGTCTATAGCTATAAAATAGAGTAATTATAAGTGCATCAAACTGCTGTTGGAAGGATTAAAGGAGATAACATTTGTGAAAACACATAGTTCAATGCCTGACATATAATAGATGTTCAATAAGCCTTGCCTGGCTTGCCTTGATTTTTTCCCCTGTACTTTCTTCTTGTCTCCATTTAGAAATTCTATTACAAAAAAAAAAATTAATATCAAGTTTTTAAAAAGTCTGCAAGGAAAATTAGCCACTTTCCCATCACTCCAAGTCCTTGAAATCTTTGCTTATCTTAAAGGCAGAAAGACTATAAAA
>NW_007839018.1:0-723 GCF_000696425.1 Galeopterus variegatus
CCCTCGGGCGGGAGCGGCGCCGCGCTTCCCAAGCGGCGCACTATCCAGTGCGCCACCGGGCAGGCCCATGTTTGGGTATTTCTGAGTTTCTTGGGGGAAAGAAATCAGCATATTTGCTCTGGCTGGAGGGTCAGCTGGTCGTTTCTGTTCAGCAAATCTTGGTGTTTGGCAATCTTCCCAATTATTAGAGATTTATAGAACACAAAGGAGCCTTAATCACAAAAGTCCCATGCACTCTCTCTCTCAGTGGTATCAGTTGGACCATTCTGAGTTAAGATGACCAGCCCTGGGCATTCCAGACAGACGGAGGTGGGCACTCATCCATCCTGGGGGTCACTGTGTGTTTTATAGACTCATTGCACACCATGAAACATCCTGAGCCTGCCTTTCCCTGTTGTTTTGACAAATGCTATAAGTAGCTAACTGCAAATGCAAAAGAAAAAAAAAAAGAAAAGAAAAACTAATCGTAATTCAAACCACTTGCATAAGAGTCAGTGCTCGGCCAATTTCCTAAGCAGGAGGAAGTCATCTGTCCAGAAGGGAGCCGGTGCTGGCAGTGTCCGCCCTCTGGAATCATTAATAAAACTCTTAGGCGTTGCTTGTCGGAGGAGAGCGATTAAACCCCTCAGCAGGCTGTGCTGCTGCTCGAGGCCAAGTGTTCGGCTGGGCTGCTGATGGAATGAGGTGGCGTCAACTTTGGTGGCCTATGTAGAAAGCCACGGT
>NW_007839019.1:0-723 GCF_000696425.1 Galeopterus variegatus
GAAGTACTCTCATATGTGATATTCCGGGAAATTAGTTTTTTTTCTGGTGAGAGAAATATTGATATGGATGCAGTAACATAATTTCAGTCTTGTATACCTTGTTTTTCATACACAACATTTTATATTCCCAAAACATAATCTAATGGCTTCATTCAAATCCACACATGCTTTATTTAGCTCTTTCTATGTTGCTGAACATTAGGTTTCTCCATATTCCTACATCATAAGTTTTTCTTCAATGACTACCTGTGTTCAATAATCATTTTGTGATTTTATAATTATCATATTAAGTATATGCTCAGAAGTAGTAATCCTATCACTTCTGAATTGTTATGTATTTATACTACTCTCTCTTTGTTAGCTCTCAGTTCACCACACCATCCCAAAAGCGGGTATTATTATTCAACAGTTATTATTTTGTTAATTTGAAAGTATTTTAATACATATTATTATTTTCTTTTTAAAGCTCTTATGCATTCTTTGTTAATTCATTCCTTTAGAGATTTTCTTTTTATTGAGAACTAAAATTTTCATTTGCTTATATTGATTGTCAAGTTGGTTATTGCTGGTATAGAGAAATAATATTTATTTCTTAAATTAATCTTCTCTCCAAATCTTCCTCAATTTTCATTTTTGTTCTCAAATTCTCAAATTCTGCTGAAGTTTACATAAGTAATTATATTTTTGGCCCAAAGCAATGGGTCTGTGTCTCTCTTTTCATCT
>NW_007839020.1:0-723 GCF_000696425.1 Galeopterus variegatus
TTAGGTCACAAATCAAGTCTCAGCAAATTTTAAAAACCCAAATCATTCCAAATATCTTCTCGGACTACAATGGATCAAAACTAGAAATCAACAACAAGTGAAGCTTTGGAAACTATACAAGTGCATGCAGACTAAACAACAAGCTCCTGAATGACCTATGGGTCCAAGAAGAAATTAAAAAGGATATTAAAAAAATCTTGAAACAAACAAAAATAAAGATATGTCATACCAAAACCTATGAGATACTGCAAAAGCAGTACTAAGAAGGAAGTTAATTGCAATCAATACTTACATCAAAGGAATAGAAAAGCTTCAAATAAACTACCTAGCGCTATACTGCAAAGAACAAGAAAAACAACAATAATCTAATCCTAAAAGTAGTAGATGGAAAGAAATAATTAAGATAAGAGCAGAACTAAATGAAATAGAGGTCACAAAAAACAATACAAAAGAGGAATGAAAAAAAAGTTGTTTTTTTTGAGAAGATAAGTAAAATAGACAAACCATTGGCAAGGACAACAAAAATAAAATAAAATAAAATAAAAAGACAGAGAGAAGAACCAAATAACACAAATCAGAAATTAAAATATAAAAACTGTACATGAACAAACATGAAAACCTGAAGGAAATGGATAAATTTCTGGACACATACACACTATCAAGACTAAACCAAGAAGAAATAGAAAATCTGAACAGACCAATAATAAGCAACGAAACTGAAGG
>NW_007839021.1:0-723 GCF_000696425.1 Galeopterus variegatus
TACTCCAATGTTTATTGCAGCTCTATTTACAATAGCCAAGAGTTGGAACCAGCCCAAATGTAATCATCAGATGAGTGGATAAGGAAACTGTGGTACATCTACACAATGGAATACTACTCTTCTATAAAAAAGAATGAAATACTACCATTTGCAAGAACATAGATGGACTTAGAGAAAATTATATTAAGTGAAACAAGTCAGGCACAGAAAGAGAAATACCACATGTTCTCATTTATTTGTGGGAGTTAAAAATAAATGAATAATTAAATATACAAACAAGTAAAGCATGTGTGTGTGTGGGGGGGAAGAAGATACAACAATCACAACGATTCCTTGAACTTGTTAAGACAAGTGAACAGATACAATGTAGTGGGGGAGGGAGGGGAGAGAGGGACGGGGGAAAGAGGAGCAGGTAAAGGGACACGAAAATCAACTGTACGTATATTGAGAAGTTAAAAAAAAAGATATATACTCAACAGTAAAAAAAATTAATAGTAAAATTTATGCCAATAACTTAAAATTTTAATTTTTTAAATTTAGAATGACATTAAATGGCAATAAACAAACAAACACCCCCACCCACACCCCCAAACAAAACTACAAAAACCCAGGACAAGCTGAGAGTGCAACTGCCGAAGAAAGGAAAATGCTCTATATTTTAGTACCTTTAATGACACACTTTTCCTGATTTTTGAACAAGGGACCCCACATTTTCATTTTGCA
>NW_007839022.1:0-723 GCF_000696425.1 Galeopterus variegatus
CAGACCCCCCTCCCACAACCAGGCACACCTCACCAGCACTTCAGGGCCTGCCTGGGGACCTGGGGCATGGAGAAGGGGACTGGACCCCCCTCCTGCAAGCAGGCCCACTGCACCAGCACCTTGGGGCCTGCCCTGGGTCCCGGGGCATGGAAAAGGGGACTGGATCCCCCTCCCATAACTAGGCACACCGTGCCAGTGCCTCAGGGCCCACTCAGTGTCCCGGAGTATGGAGCTGGGGACTTGACACCCCTTCCCACAACCAGGCTCACTGTGCCAGTGCCTTGAGGTCTACCCGGGGACCTAGGGCATGGAGAAGGGGACTGGTCCCCTCTCCTGCAACCAGGCACACCTCACCAGTGCCTTGGGGCCTGCCTAGGGACTCGGGGTATGGAGCTGGGGATCAGATGCTCTCCACAACCAGGCACACCACCAGCACCAAGGAGCATGCCAAAATCATCTCCTCTGTGTGGGTGGCCCACCACAGTCACCACAATAACCATGGCTGCTGCGAAGGTGGCTAGATGCCACAACCACCACGCAGATGGTTTGCCAGCCACTGGAGAACATTGACATGAGGAGAGTCACCCGCGAACTACAGCATGGTCCTACATCTCTCTCCACAGAGCCCATTTCAGAGTGACAGAGGAGGCATCTGCTCTATTGTATTGGGTGACCTGATCACACCTCTCAGCATTGGGCAGATCTTTTGGGCAGCAAATCAAC
>NW_007839023.1:0-723 GCF_000696425.1 Galeopterus variegatus
TTCCTCACACTAGGAAATAACTCTACACCCACTCAACCTAAGAAGGCAGATCTATCATTTACTAGCCATTGCTCCAAATGTATATTTTCTACTTCTCTTTTGGTCCCTGTGAATTATTGTATAGCATGAAAATAATTTGGTTAATTATTGTAAAAAGGAGACTCTCAAGGAAATAAAAATCTTCCTAAATTCACCTGTATAAAATTTCCATTATATAACTATAAAATAAGTGAAGTCCACCTGTGTTGTCTTTCAAATGCATGTGGAATGACAGAGAATGAATCAAATAAGACACTGCTGAATCTTTAGCTGCATCGGAGCTCAGGTCTATGAAGCATCAGAGCTCAGGTCTATGAATGATAGAATTCCAATTAGTACCTAAAGCAGATTTTTCCAAAACCTTTTAGGCAACCTTACTCATAAAGGAGAGTAGTTACAGGAAAATAATTTACCAGAATTCCACTATTGAGAGAAAAAAAGAGAGTGTCTTGTGTCTGGGCCACGTGTTTGCTTTGAGAGTATTGGTAACTTGCCACTCCATAAGGTGGGAGAAGTAGTCTCTGCCAAGGAATGGTCAAAGCATTATGTTACAAATCTCTCATTGGAAAGGCTGGAAACGATGAGGGTTTGGCCCTCAAGCTAAAGCTTACTCTCATCCTTCCTATCAGTACAACTCAACAGTGCTTAACCACTTTTTATTTAGCTTTGTATGACATTAAACAT
>NW_007839024.1:0-723 GCF_000696425.1 Galeopterus variegatus
TAACTTTTTAGAAGTTATGAAATCAAACTCCTGGAAGAATCATAATTACTCTTTCTGTTATATCTTCTGAAAAAGTTGCTGAATTGTTCTTAGATGTTAACTAAGAGAAAATCAATCTCATTTCAAGAGTTTATGTAAAATCCTTGAAATGAATAGCAATATCTTGCATGTCAGTTGCTACAGCAAAATTTACAAATAATAAGCAGTATTCCAGGTGTCAGTCACTGAAGCCAAATTTAGAGTTTGGAGCTTCATTATATAATATGAAATTGTTAGGAATACAGTTATTTGGTTGTATGGGTTGGGCTACCTCCCAAAAGCTTTAATTTTCCTCCAACGATTTCTCCTAAGGTTGCCAGTTTAATTCCCTTTGGTAGATGTGAGACTTTATTTATAAAGAAAAGTATTGAGTGACTGATTAGTCTGTTGTCTGTATTTGGAAATGTGTTAGAAAGCAGCTTTATTAGCCTCTTGACGTTTTTTCCCTCTCTCTCCCTCTCTGGATTTAGTTTGCAAGACAGCTTTGAATACATCAACCAAGATCCTAATTTGGGAAAACCGAACACAAATCAGAATAGTTTGGGTCCTTGTCGTACTGGAAGTAACCTAGGTAAAATCAGACACACGAACAGACTTATTCTTTCTGAATATCACTATTGTGGATGTGTGTTTTGCTATATTTGAGTTTGTTGTGTAGTTTTGTGTTGGGTTTTTTTTTTTTTT
>NW_007839025.1:0-723 GCF_000696425.1 Galeopterus variegatus
TTGTGAGCATCATTAAGATCAAGAGTATTATCTTTAGGAAGGGGAAATATTTCAAAGACAAATTGAGAGGTAGGATTAAAAAAAAAGAGAAGATAGTTCTTAAGAGAGAAAATATACTTCAGTCATTTAAATTTTAAACATTATAGAATGATTCCTGGAAGCAGCTTTGCCTCGTAGATTCCTTTTTTAGCCCCACCAACCAGTTTACCCATCCACCAGTGATGACCACCAGGGCAGAAAGCATTGACAGCAGGTATCCTTTTAGGTCTATGATGTTCAGGTGCATCTTGCAAAGATGCCAGAGGTAGGCAGGGAAGGTTTAGGTAAAGGAGGCATGCCTGACTCAGGTGTAGCACTTTGTAGGGACTGCCCTTCAGTTTCACTCCTCAGGGTGCTATCTCTGCCACCCTGGCACCTAGGATATTATACACTAGGAGCTCAGATAATGTGATTTAAATGAATGAAATCCCACTCCCCTAACCCCTGACAATTCTCTTTGGACTTCTCTAGAGACACTCCAGGTAGGTCCTTGTCTACTGACATTTTAGGTTAGGGGAAGTTCATTTCCTTAAAGGTACTGGTGTTCTTTATTGTGCTTACTTCTTGCAAGATTGTGTAGCTGGATGGATCAGAACCAAGCAGCGATCTAGATTTCTAAAAATCCATGTGAGATGTCTCAGCCTTTCTTCCTCATCAGGAATCTAATCCAATGAAGGGATCTTG
>NW_007839026.1:0-723 GCF_000696425.1 Galeopterus variegatus
AGAGTGTTTTTATATTTTTAAGGGTTTTTTTTAAAAGAAAAGGGAGAAGATGTGATCAGATGTAGCCCACAAAACCTGAAATAAATTTTGTCTGGCCCTTTGCAGAGAATGGTTGTTGACCCCTAGATTAGCTTGCTATCATTATCATACAGAAACCCCATAATAATTTTTAAGAGACTACATAAAGAAGTTTTTATGCCCAAATTCACAGATGTCTTTGAACTTGAGTTTTAGATTACCTCTGTATTTCACAAACTGTAATTTTCCATTAGGACATCTTTGCATATTATTCCTCTAACAAGTGTTACATAAGTAGAAACGTGTTTGTGGAATGATAATGTTCTAACAGTGATGTTCCATTTTGGTAGCAGTTGTTAATTGCCACCAAAATATGTCATTGTGTGTATCATAATATTCACACTGTAGTATGTCACCACTTAATTATGTTTACAGAAACAAATTTTCAATATCTGTTTCAAAGCAGTAACTACATGCTGCCAAAAGCAAAATGTTTAAGGAACTTCTTTTTTATTTGCTGTCACTGCTGTAGTTTTAAAATACATATGTTAATTCTCCTTGGTTTTGTACTTTAGTTGAATAGTACTTGTATTAGCAGTTAGTACCTTCTATTTGTTACATGCAGAGTGATGTCTCATGTCAGCAGGCAGGGGTGTGTGTGTGTGTGTGTGTGTGTGTGTGTGTGTGTGTGTGTGTGTGTGTGTG
>NW_007839027.1:0-723 GCF_000696425.1 Galeopterus variegatus
TTAAAATATTGGAAAGAATTTTCTTAAAAACTAGTAATTAGAGCTGATTACAGTTAACATTCAATTAAGTACCTTAACCCTTCCTAGAAACATGTTTTGACGGCCTCCTCAGGCCTGGGCAGAGAGGAATAATGAGATTCCACTTGCTGAGGGGAGCCTCCAGACTGGACAATGGAGTGTCTTTCTCTACTGCATTTTGTCACTCATCCCCGTGATACTTATGAACCCTTTTTATTAGACCTGAAACCAAAAGGCTTCCTCAGATTAAGTTGGCAAGATTCAGGAAGAGGATTGTTTTCTCTGAGGCTGCCCTAAAGGTTCCTGTTAATCATTTTATTTGAAAATTCAATATTGCTGAACTCCCACACAAATTTAAGTCTGAGAGCTCCAGAGAGTTTTCTGGCCCTTAAGTATGTCAGATTTATAGCCTGGTGTTCCAATTAAGTAAAATGCAAGGGCTGGAGCCGAGAGAGGAAGGACGTGGTCAAGCTACACAATAGAAGTAAAGGTTGGCTGCTCTTTTTCTAATTTCAGGCAAATGAGTAGGCTCTGAGAGTCCAGGGTTGGCCTTAGCTGGCCATGTTTGCCCACTGTCACCTTCAGAAGGATGTTTGTGGTCACAAAACGGCTTGGTTGGCCATTGTATAAAAAACTTAATCTGCTTAGTTTTTACTTTGAATGATGGAATGGTCTTGGCTAAATTCTCCAAGCTGAAACAACACG
>NW_007839028.1:0-723 GCF_000696425.1 Galeopterus variegatus
AAAAAAAAACTGTGACAGGTATACAAATGAATAAGGTATGAATATGTGTGTTTTATCAGTTATTTGTGTATTATATCTATATTCTATCTGCACATTTAAATTAATTTACATTCTGCTCCACATAGCAGTTACTTATTCACTTACTTATTTCACAGATGTTTACTGACTACCTATCTAATGTGTGATCACTAGTAAATGACAGGTTTTTGGAATTATTTATCATCTCATTTGATTTTTACAATACCTCTGATATAAAATGTCAGATATTATTCCTTATGTAGTAATGAAGAAATCATTAGATGTCGCAATTCCCAATGCCAGGAGACCTAGAGCTTTTAGCTTTTGACTCCAGTCCAGTGTTTTTTTCACAACACTGTGTGATAGCAACTAATATCATGAATTGAGAAAGATGCTTCTGCTGATAGTTTCCATGTGTCATTCATTTGCTGACTCATAGCTCAACAGATCAATATAAGCAAGCATCCCTCCTGCACCACGTTCACTAGTTGTCCATCTTCAACCTGAATTTACACCCATTGTTTTCAGGATGGAGAGTGCCTTACCAACTGATGAACTCCTAAGAGTTGTCACATTATTAGACTAGACTTCAATGGAAAGAAAGGGCATGGGATTTCAAGGAAGAGACCTAGGGTTCCCATCTGAGCCTTGTCACTATCACCTGCATGGCTTATACTTACACATGCTGAGATAATACCTTGCAGT
>NW_007839029.1:0-723 GCF_000696425.1 Galeopterus variegatus
CTATTATGATATCTAGGAGTATGAAAATTTAGGGGTAGAATATATGGATCTGGGAAGAATTATTCTGCATGGTTCAGGGGGAAGCAATTCATTTTAGGGTATATGTATGAACTCAGTCGGAAAGAAATGAGAGTCAAGAGTTTTGTTTTTTTTTTTTTGGTATGTTCATAAAAGAGAGGTCTAAACCGTCTAAGGTTGGCAGGACTCCCTCAGTCTTGCAAAAACGAATATAAATATTAGAGCTTTTAAACAAAAGTTCTATGAACTCTGCAATGGTAATAATCACTCCTCCCCCCAAATCTTTAATACTCGTAAAGTAAAATGTTAAGCTTGTGTGGATAAATTTCTTGTGAAAGTCACTAAATTATTTTATCATAAGGAAACTAAAAAGGATCCAGCCAAAATGGGTAAGGAAAGAATTACATATGAAAGATAAATGTAAAATTCATATATCTTCCGAGCTTTATGAAGCTTGAATAATATGAGAGATATAATATTTTGGATAAAAAAATAACTATATACATGTATAAGTCATTTCTGGAACAATAATACTTCTCATATGTATATATATTCAATTTTTAAAAAAGAACTTTATATTTAAACTATATATGTAACTGAAAAATAAGCCATTGCATATAGCTTATTTAAAAATTTTCAGCAAGATCTTTCTTTGTATCTGGAGCTGTGGATATAAAAATGAAAAGACTGCTGACTTTAAACTGT
>NW_007839030.1:0-723 GCF_000696425.1 Galeopterus variegatus
GACTGAGGTAACTAGCTAGCCCACTTGCCACATGTATGATTTACTAATATTTTCTGCAATTCCATGGGTTATCTTCACTGTTGATAATGTTCCCTGAAGAAAAAAATGTTTAATTTAGATAAAATCAAATTTGCCTGTTTTTTTGTTGTTGCTAACAGAGCATGTGGTTATATCCAAGAAATAATTGCCAGGTCCAATGTGGTGAAAGTTTTGCCCTATATTTTCCTCTAAGAGTTGTTTAGTTTTAGTTCTTATGTTTAGGTCTTTGATTCATTTTGATATAATTTTCACATATGCTGTAGGTAAGGGTCCAACTTTATACTTCTACATATGAATATTCGGTTTTACCAGCACCATTTTGTCCATATACTTCCTTTTCTCACTGAATGATCCTGGCATTCAGATTTTTATATGTAATATATATTATATATATCATATATGTATGAATATATATATTCAGTTACATATATTGTTGAAAATCATATATATATATGATAAAATGATTATCTTTCTGGGCTCCCTATTCTGTTCCACTGGTGTATGTGTTTGCCTTTATGCCAGTACCACACTGTCTTGATTACTGTAACTTTGAGAATGTTTTGAAATCAGGAAGAGTGACACATCCAACTTTGTTTTTATTTTCCTATTGTTTTTGGTATTTGGGGTTCTTTGAGCTCCATATGAGTTTAGGATGGTGCTTTCTACTTTTGTAAAAAAAAAAAA
>NW_007839031.1:0-723 GCF_000696425.1 Galeopterus variegatus
AAGTTTTCTAAAATCAGATAACTGTAAGGCTTGACTATTAAATGAGCAATGAAAACTTTTTGCAATGGGAAATATTCCTTTGAACTTTGTATTCTCTTCATATTCTGCCATTCTTAAAGTCGCTGGGTTGTATTTCCTCTTCCAGTTGGTAAGATTGCCAGCCTATATGGCGTCTTGGTGCAAATTTGGAAGTGCCCCCTTGGCGCTGATACAACCCTGCAAGCATGTACTTCTGTGTGAAGAGAAAGACTCTCCTTTTTCTGGGCAGAGACAACCCCATGCCAGCCCATACCAGCCCACACCAGCCCCTCTTGCTTTCTTGGCTGGGCATGTTTGTGCACTGCACAAACTGCCCAACGAGGTGCCTTGTTTCCAGTGTCAAAAAACTTGGCTTTCAGAACAATACACTGAACATCTCCAAAAGCCGGGCACTCTGCCAGGCACTGGAGATTAAAAAAAGGAATTAAGCAGAGTCTACCTTTGGCAGTCTGGGAAGAGGGCCATGTAAACAGATTGCCACAATAAGAGATGGTAAAGTGATCAAAGAGAAACACGCAAACTGCTATAGGATCACAAATGAAAGAAGAACTCATTTCTTTTGGATAGGGCTGTGATCAAGGAAAATTCAGAAAGGAAGAGGCACTTGGCTAAGGGTTCATAGCATAAGTAGAAGCTTATGAGGTGGGAAAAGGGCATTAGAACTTGTCACGACAAGGACAAACT
>NW_007839032.1:0-723 GCF_000696425.1 Galeopterus variegatus
TTAATGTAAAAGGCTTAAATTCCCCAATCAAAGGACACAGACTGGCTGACTGGATTAAAAAAGAGGACCCGACGATATGCTGCCTACAAGAGACCCACCTCACCCATAAAGACTCACATAGTCTAAGAGTGAAAGCATGGAAAAAGATTTACCATGCAAACAGAAATGAAAAACGAGCTTGAGTAGCTATCTTGTATCTGATAAAATACACTTTAAACTAAAAACCACAAAAAGAGATAATGAGGGCCATTACATAATGATAAAAGGATTGATCCAGCAAGAAGACAGAACAATCATAAATATATACACACCCAATGTTGGCAACAATCACAAATATATACACACCCAATGTTGGAACAGCCAGATTTATAAAACAAACTCTATTAGAGCTAAAGAAGGAAGTAGACACAATACCATAATAGCAGGGGACCTGAACACCCCACTGTCAATATTGGAGAGATCACCTAGGCAAAGAATCAGCAGGGAAACACAAGATCTAAACAACACTAGACCAACTGGACTTGGCAGATATCTACAGAACATTCCATCCAACAACCTCAGAATATTCATTCTTCTCATTAGCACATGGATCATTCTGCAGGATAGATTATGTGTTAAGTCACAAATCAATTCTCAACAAATTCAAAAAAATTGGAATTATTCCATGTATTTTTTCAGACCGCAATGGATTAAAATTAGAAATCAATAACAAATGAAATTCTG
>NW_007839033.1:0-723 GCF_000696425.1 Galeopterus variegatus
TCACCTCAGTTACACTGGCTTTTATCAAAAAGACAGAGAATAACAAATGCTGGGGAGGATACAGAGAACGGGGAACACTCCTACACTATTGGTGGGACTGTAAAGTAGTGCAGCCATTATGTAAAGCAGTATGGAGGCTCCTAAAAGAACTACAGACAGAACTAGAACTGCCATATGATCCAGCAATCCCACTGCTGCATCTATACATGAAGGAATGGAAATTATAATGTCAAAGGGATACCTACACTCTCATATTTATTGCAGTTCTATTTCCAATAGCCAAGAGTTGGAACCAACCTAAATGCCCTTTGACAGATGACTAGATAAGGAAAATGTGGTATATATTCACAATGGAATGCTATTTGGCCATAAAAAAGAATTAAATTTTGTCATTTGCTACAATATAGATGAATTTTGAGAAAATTATGTTAAATGAAATAAGACAGGGACAGAAAGAAAAACACTGCCTGTTCTCACTTATGTAAGTACCCGCTAAAAGATAAATAGTGAAAGAAAGAAAAGAAAAGAAGAAAAAAGAAAGAAAAAATAGTCATAATAATATGTTGAACTTTCAAAAAAAAAAAAATGAAAATAACTGTGGTTATTAGAGATGGGAAAGGGGGTAGGGGGATTAGCAAGAATTTGATTAAGGGCCACAAAATTTGGGTACAGTTTGTAAACATGAGTATACTAATTATCCTGATTTGATTATCACTTAATGTA
>NW_007839034.1:0-723 GCF_000696425.1 Galeopterus variegatus
AAGTTTCAAAATAAACAAAAAATAATTAGAACAAAATGAAACTGAAAATACAACTGATCAAAATTTGTGGTATACAGCAAAAGCAGTGCTTAGAGGGAAATGTATAGCATTAAATGCATAATTTTTTTTTAAAAAAGAAAATCTAAAATCAGTAATCTAAGATTCCATCTTAGGAAAATAAAGAAAGGGCAGCAATATAAACCTAAAGCAATAAAAATAAAGGAAATAATAAGCATTAAAGTAGGAATCAATGAAATTGAAAACAAGAAAACAATAGAGACAATGCAGTGAAAAGGTGGTTCTCTGATAGAAGTCAATAAAATTAATAAATCTTTAGCCAGGCTAACTACAGAGGCAGAGAGAGAGAGAGAAAGAGACAGAGAGCGAGAGACAGAAAGTGAACACATAAAGTATGAATAGCAGAAATGTAAGGGAGACCATCACTATTAATCTCATGGGCATTAAAAAGATAACAAAAGAATACTATGACAAATCTATACCACAAATTTGCTAACTTAGGTGAAACAGAGCAATTTTTTGAAAGAAACCATCCATCATGGAGAAATAGATAATTTGAATATACCGATATCTAATAAAAAAATTGAAACAATAATTAATACCCTTCCAAAACAGAAAGCAGCAAGCCCAAATGTGTTCACTGATGAGTTCTACCAAACATTTAAGGAACAAATAATAGAATTCTCTACAATCTCTTACAAAAAG
>NW_007839035.1:0-723 GCF_000696425.1 Galeopterus variegatus
TCAAGCTGGATAGATCCTTTTATCATTATATAATGACCTTCTTTGTCTCTTTTTATTAATTAATTTATTTATTTTTGGCTTAAAGTCTATTTTGTCTGATATAAGAATAGCTACTCCTGCTCGTTTTTGGTTTCCATTTGCATGGTCTAAATTTTTACATCGCTTAAATTTTAGTCTGTGTGTGTCTCTACAGGTGAGGTGGGTCTCTTGAAGACAGCATATACTTGGGTTTAGCTTTTTATTTAATCCAGCCAGTCAGTCTGTGTATTTTGAATGGGGAGTTTAATCCATTCACATTTAGGGTAATTATAGACAAGTATTGTTTAATTCCTGTCATGTAATTGCTTCTTGTTTAGATGATTTAAATATCTTTGATCATTATTTCCCCTTTTATTTCTCTTATTTCATAAGAAATTATGTTAATTTCTTATCTATCTTTGCTTCCTTTTAACTTTTTGTTCAATAGTTGACATGTGGAATTTAATGTGGTAATACTGGAAATTAGATTTTATTTTTTCCTTTTGTTTTATTGTGGCTGGATATTGTGATTTAGTTGTTTGTTCAGTGGATTTTCTAAACATATTTATAAAAGGCTGTTACTTGATTTGAATGGTCATTAAAGTTTCTACTTTATTATTTAAGTGGTCAGCTAGTGAATTTGAAAAAAATATACTTAATTGTCTGCCTCCCCCTTAAAAATAAATCTCCAAATCACTGAAACTG
>NW_007839036.1:0-723 GCF_000696425.1 Galeopterus variegatus
TGGTTAGAATGCAGTGTTATAACCCCAAGGTTAAGGGTTCAGATCACCATACTGGCCAGATTTAAAAAAAAAAAAAGAAAAAAAATTTTTTTTTTCTTTTTGTCTTTTTTCGTGTCCGGCAACGGATCACAACCCTCAGTGTCGCGCCCGTACCAGACCGGGACCAGCAACGGGATTGCAACCCTCGGTGCCGCGCCCGCACCTTGCTCAGCCAGTGAGCGGGAACCGGTCTGTATGTGGGATCCGAACCCTCGGCGGGAGCGCCGCCGCACCCCCAAGCAGTGCACTGTAGCAGTGCGCCACCGGGCCGGCCCAAAAAAGAAAATTTTATTCAAGTTAACTCTGTATTAAGTTGTATCCTTTTCATAACAGGATGTGAATTCATTCTTGATAAATCCCTATCAAATATGCCTTTAATGAGGCTTATTTCTGTCAAGGTGTGCCACACACAGTACTAAGACATGTACACACACAGATATAAGATGCCCACAGAAGATACAGGCAAAGTATTATGGAAGCTCAGCGGAAAAAGAAAGTTTTGTTTCAGCTCGTAGAATCAGGGAAGTTTTGTGGAAATGAGTATTTCAACTGGTCCCTGAAAGATAGGCAAGATCTAGACGTGTATGGGGGATCAGGGAAAGACATTTCTTAACATAGTTGTGTTTTGATTTGTTTGTTATGGTTGTTTGCTTTGTTTTTAACACAAACTCCATAACATTTATA
>NW_007839037.1:0-723 GCF_000696425.1 Galeopterus variegatus
TGGGAGTTCAAATTCCCGTGCTACCACTGCCAGGCTGGACAGTCACAGGCAAGTTACTGGACTTCTCTGTACCTCATTTTCCTGTTTGCAAAACAAAGTTGATGATAATGGAATCGACCTCAGAGGGATAAGGGGGGCAGGAAATGAGGCGATAGACATGGGGCACTTCCAAGAGCATTTGGCACATAGTAGATGCTCAGTAAATCTCAGTGAGGCAACACTTACTGTCCTTTGAACAGATCACACACAGCACGAGCGTCATATAGTGAAAGTGTCACTACTCCTCGTGCCATTAATATTTATTATTAAGCACCTGGAGAGACAGCCACAACTGTTCATCAGGATTGGCTGGGGAAGGATAAATTAACAAGCTTCAAAATAAACAAACTTACTAATAAAAACCCGTATAACAACCTGTCAAAAAAAGGTGCTTTCGCTGGCCAGTTATATCAGTTGGTTAGACCATGGTGTTATAACATCAAGATCAAAGGTTCAGATCCCCATGCTGGCCAGCCACCAAAAAAAAGAAAGAAAGAGAAAGAAAGAGGGAGGGAAGGAAGGAAGAAAGCGAAGGAAGGGAGGAAGGGGAGGAAGGGAAGGGAGGGAAGGGAGGGAAGGGAGGAAAGGAAGGAAGGAAAGGAAGGAAGGAAAGGAAGGAAGGAAAGGGAGGAAGGGAGGAAGGGAGGAAGGGAGGAAGGGAGGAAGGGAGGAAGGGAGGAAGGG
>NW_007839038.1:0-723 GCF_000696425.1 Galeopterus variegatus
TATAAATACAGTGGCAAATTTCCCTAGGATTTATATTCCCACTATTCACGTAGGAGGGTGCTTCAAAACCCAGTAAAGCAATAAATATTTATTATGTGCTTAGGAATTGCCATATAATAATAAACAAAGCAGATGTTGTTCCTACCTTCCATGGATTTTACAAATATAGTGGACAAAACAGCATCTAAAAAATTATAAATTAAGTAAATGATTAAAATGTGCACACAAAGAATGCTTATGCTTTGTAATGATGAATATGCTACTTATCCTGATTTGATTATCACATATTCTACAAGGTATCGATATTCAACTCTGTACCCCAAAAACTTGTATAATCAATTATGTTTCAATACAAAAAAATGTACAGACTCATCCACACCATTGCTGTGGATGTTTTCAACAAAAGCATGATATGAGTGCAGTGTTCAGGACACTTAAGCTAGCAGCAGAATAGATTGAAGAGGAGAGGTACAAGCTGAAGAAAGATGTTATGGGAGAACTGAGCATCGGTGATGGCAATGGGAATAGAGGGGAAAATGTGAAACCAAGATGTGCTTTAAAGCAAAATTTCCAATTTGTGGTTCATGGATCCCTTTAGGGGGTGTGAGGATATACTTCAGGATTTTTGAAACCTCAAATTTAGATGTTGTGTATAGTTTATCTGTGTATTTTTCTATGAATAGCAAGTTTTATAGGTTTCACTGACCCCTCTGTAGGAGCAAT
>NW_007839039.1:0-723 GCF_000696425.1 Galeopterus variegatus
GAAATGGAGACATGTAGCCAAGTGAGAATGTCTCAGCCCAATAAGGGAATGGGACATTGAGTCATGACCAGAAATGAGTGGGAAAAAGGAGAAGGAACACCTTCAATATGGCAAATTAGTGGAGGCGTTCTGCAGGGGTATATATGTTTTCCTCCTACCCCGACTATAGGAGAAATTTTTTTTGTGGTTGGGCCCTGAAACTCCTTTAAGACTGAGAAAGTGGCTCCTGTATCCAGGAGGAAGGAGACGGGTCGGCCATCTACGACAATAGTTACCCTAGGCTCACTTTTTGCGATGGTCATGGTCGGGAAGGAGCCAGAGCCCTGTCAGTCTTCTTCCTCTTCAGCCAGTCCCACCTGAGGTGCTTGAGGCACCCGGGATGGCTGGGGCTTGTTAGGCCAGTCACCCCTTCGGGTGAGTGGACAGTTGGAGCCCCAGTGCCCCATTTCTTGGTACCTAGGACATGGCTTGTTGGGCTTTCCGGGTGATGGGCAATTCCTTGGCCAATGACCTTCTTTGCCACACTTAAAATAAGCACCAGGGGGAGCTTTGGAGGCGGAGGGACCAGAAGGGCACTTAGAAGGCTGAGTAATTACTTTGGCCAGCATTTGGAGGTTGGCCAGGTCAGCCTTTTGTTTGTGCCGCTCCTTTTCCCATTCCTGTTCCTCCTCCCTATTATGAAAGACCTTGAAGACCACTGATAAAATTTCAGTCTGGGGAGTA
>NW_007839040.1:0-723 GCF_000696425.1 Galeopterus variegatus
TTAAATTCTTACATTACAATGATCCCCAGTGAGTCTTTGTTTCCTCATTTAAAAAAATAATTTATTTCTCCTCCCTCATCCACAAGCTTGCTAATGAAAGAATATCAATAAAAGAGTCAAAGAAACTCCCTAAATTCATTATTCTGAGCCAAGGAAATATTTAGAAAAAACAACAACAAAAACCTTGGTTTTCAAGTTTTAAGCATTGTCATCTTCGCATTTGCCTTGCTGTGATTCTGCAGGAGTTGGATGAGCTAGTGCAGAGAAAAAATAGGAATTAGAATTAGTGACAAAAGTAACTGGGTCACCAGCAGTCTTCAAAACCACAGAGGACCTGCTGGGTTGAGGTATGTCCTCAGCAACCTCCCCATCTTCCTATGCATTGGAAAACCCCAAAAGAACCTTATGGAAGGCCCAGTGATTAATAATAATGATAACATAGTAATAATAATAAACAACAGCAATCTATTAAATGAGTGCTATGAACCTGCAATTGTTCTAGTTCTTTCTATGCATTATCTCAAATTATCCTCATAACAACAGGAAGGGATAATTATAAAGAAAAAAACCCTGATGTTGAAGAATTCAAACAAATTGCCACAGATCATACATATAATAATTAAATCACCAGGGTTTGACCCCAGGATGTCTGTTTTTAGAACCCATGCTACTAACCATTTTATTACATTTTGTAATAGAAATTTTGAGAAGGAAAATGAAAAA
>NW_007839041.1:0-723 GCF_000696425.1 Galeopterus variegatus
GAGAACCACTGGTTTAGAGACATACTCCTGGCTTCTCTCTGCCCCTTCACTTCCACCTCCCCAAGGAAGGTAACGTGGCTGACCAGGACACACCAGGTTGGTGAGCTGTGGAGGAGGAGCAGGCCCACATGGTAGCTCCATCCCTGCTAGGTCATTTTTTAATTTTCCCTCCTGCAGGTGGAGTACATTCAGCCACTCTCAGCAGTCTGCCTCTATGCCGGTAGCTAGGAGGCTGGCTGAATTCCAGCCTACAACACAGGAATCAAGTTGTGCTCACACATCTAAGCCTTGTTCTCCAGAGTGGGATCAGTAATGAAGGTGACAATTTGATAAGGGATGCTCTATCTTCCAGACTCCCTTATCTATCTCTTCAGTGGTTCCGACCTTGGATGGGAAAGGAGAATAATTGATTAGACCCCTCCCTCCACTGAGCATGGCTTAGTTCAATCACTTGGGCTTCTGTTTGCTCCACCATTGTAGAGGGAAGGGTGGGACACATATATAATCCCTTTTCTGATGTCTCCACCTAAATCTTGATAAAACATAGAATTATTAGAAACAAAAATGTGTAAAATGTTGGGAAGCAAAAATCTTGAGTTTTTTGCACTGTGGCAATGTAAAGTTTGTAAATGTTCATTAAGATAGAGAAAATACAAAGAAGTCTTTTGAGAATTTTCTAGAATGACCCACCGGTCTAAAGGTTGAGTTTGCTGTGCTCTTTCT
>NW_007839042.1:0-723 GCF_000696425.1 Galeopterus variegatus
ATGCAGCAGTCACCGAAAGCACATAACCTAACATCTATCCTTAATTCTTTTATGCCTTGTCCACCTCCACTGCAGAGGTTAAAAAAGTTAATACTAACTTTTCCAGGTGCTTATATGAAATAGCTCTGACCAGTGAGGCAGAAGCAGGTGCTGGGGGCATCTGGGAGTGCTTTGCTTTGCTGATAAACAAGATCACTGGTTTTTGCTCCCTTCCATACTGTTTCCTGTCTGAATATGGCTGTGATGGTTGGAATTACTGCAGCCATCCTGCGACCCTGAGGGAAATTCTGAGCCAATCATAGAGACTACAGGCCTAATAGTTTTTAAAAAACAGAACTGAGGCCAGCAGCTGCTTATTTCCAGACATCTTGCTAAATAAGTAAAGTACTTCCACTTTAAGTTACTTGAGCTTTCTGTTATTTGCAGTCAAAGCATTTCTAATAGACATAAGCAGTGTGTGTTGCGTTAAGACATCTCAACACTCTGAGTCTCCATTTCTTTATCTGTGAAATTTAAAAAGGGGTCCTCTAACTCTTCTACTACACACCATTAAAATGGATTTTAAGACAATTCACAGCCTAGAATCTGGTAACTTGTAGAGGGAAGAGGAAGAGATTAAAACACACAGTTACACGGAAGCTGCTTTAATTTATGTGCTGTTTTCACCAAAAGTGAGTTTATCATTTTCCCTCCCTCCATTAATATTATTACAAAAAGTTCAGC
>NW_007839043.1:0-723 GCF_000696425.1 Galeopterus variegatus
TTCCCCCAAATAATTATATGAGTTATTATAATTCTTATTTTATGGACGAAACAACCAAGGCATAGAGAAGTTTAGTGACTCACCTGAGGTGACACTTATGTCTACACTCCTAAGCACAAAGCTAGGTTTGGGAGATTCTCTCAGACTAACACTAGACTACTATCGTTAACCTTGTAGATTGCTGTGCTCATTGCTGTGAATATTCATAGATCTTCACTAAATTTTAAATCAGGAGCTTGAGAAATTAAGTATGTATGGTTTTCTGTGTCCAACACTTGGCATTGATAACATACACAATCAAAGGTAAAAAGCAACTTCTGATAACAAAAGGATAAATAAAATGATGGGGGAAAGTGTCTAAGTAATAACGTATGCTTTTAATGAGATTCTTTATTTCTCAGTCCTTTGACTTTTATTTAGCCTTTGTATTGTTATTTGCTGTATCTCTGCTCTAAATTAAAATGCAATCTTATTAAAAGTGGTAGCTATATCTTCTTTATTCTATATTCCAACCCTCATATCACACTAAGCTCATGAATAAATACCAAATTAAATGGAAAAAATATCCATATTTTAGTTATAACTACATGAAATAGAGAAAACATGGAGGGCATAGTATAAGCAAATAATCAGAGCAAGGTCTCAAAATAAATGTCAAAAACATCCATTTCCCTATTCTCATTTTTTAGTGATGATATGATAAATTATAATACTAGCACTACA
>NW_007839044.1:0-723 GCF_000696425.1 Galeopterus variegatus
TCCAGCAATTGAAAAGGAATGAATTATTAAGCTATACAAAAAACGTGGATGAATGCCAAATTCATTTTATTAAGGGAAAAAAATACTGTCTTAAAAGATTAACAAAATGCATGACTCCATTTAAATAAAAGTTTGGAAAAGACAAAACTATGCAGAGAGTACACTGACCAGTGGTAGCCAAAGTTTTAGGGGGAGTAGATGTTGAATATGTGAAGCACAGAAGATTTTTTTAGGGTGATGGAATTATTCTGTAATACCGCTATGTGCACACATGACAATATGTGTTTACTAAAATCCATAGAACATTACAGCAGCACAGAGTGAAATTAATGCATGTTTATTACGGCAGCACAGAGTGAAATTAATGCATGTTAATTTTTAAAAATTATTTAGGACCTTACAGGATCCCAGGATGGAATGCAGAATGTGACAAAATAATCTAACTCTATTACAACTCTATGAAACCACCTTTCTGAAATAGGTGGCAAAAAATTTTGCTCACCTAAGTAACTTTAGAAATGGGTGGAATATGGAAAACCAAAGGCAAAAGAAGGTAAAATAAGCACTGTACTCTAGTTGATGAAGCAGTTTCTCACCGGGGTGTGGATTTACAATTCTGCAACCCTGTACATGTGTACAGAAATTGAATGATCAAGTAAAGAGATGGCAGATGGTGAGAGCCAGGTTTCTCATGGTCACAGGGGGAGGTTACAGACACACAGT
>NW_007839045.1:0-723 GCF_000696425.1 Galeopterus variegatus
AACCAAGCCTACCCAAGTTCAAGATGATCCTCCTTGAACTGGAGGATCAAAACCCCACATCCTGGGCCAGGCCATGGCTCACCTGGGAGAGTGTGGTGCTGATAACACCAAGGCCACGGATTCGGATCACTATATAGGGATGGCCTGTTCACTCTCTTGGGAGAGCACGGTGCTGACAACACAAAGTCAAGGGTTAAGATCCTCTTACCGGTCATCGTTTTTTAAAACAAAAACAACAACAACAAAAAAACACACATTCTTTGGAAAAAGATAACAGAAATTAAAACCTACATTCAAAAACCCACATTCTTTGGAAAAAGAGAACAGAAATCTCTGCAAAGTCCTATATTCAATTTTTAAAAAAAGTCTTACAAAGACATGGGAAAACATGATTAATATTCAAGAAGTCAGTAATAACTCAACCTGATGTGGCCTAGATGTAGGAATCTGCAGACAAAGATGTTACAACAGCTACTTACAATCTATTCAAAATCTTAAAGGAAAATTCCATTCAAAAATCTAAGTGATTCTAGGCATTTATCATCAACTTTCACCAATGGATAATAAAAATATTAGGTGAAAGGTTAATTAGAAACTGAGTAATAGATGAATCAGGCTGACACCACCTGAACTCACTGGCCAATATTATAAATAGCGTCTCTGAACATTGGACAATCAATATTGTGTGACTCATAATATGATGCAATAAAAATAGCATAGCAA
>NW_007839046.1:0-723 GCF_000696425.1 Galeopterus variegatus
GAGAGAGAGAGGAGGTGCCAGGGTCTTTTAAATAACCATGGGAACTAATAGAGAACTCACTACTCAGAACCCCTTTCCCCCTCAAGAAGAGCATGAATCCATTCGTGAGGGATCTGCCCCCACGACCCAAACAGCTCCCCACTGCTACATTGAGGATCAAATTTCCACAAGTTTTGGGGGGGACAACATGTCCAAATTCTATCAGAAGGCAAATTTGGATTTGAATATGTCGAATGTAAGTAACTATGTGACTTTGATTTGATACTGCCAGCCATTTAACTCCATCCTCAGTAAGTCTCTGTTTTCACAGTTTGAGTACTGGAATAGTTTTTTAGGTGAATTGAACCTGGGGCTTGGGGAGGAGACACATACAGTCTTAAATCACCTTTGGTGGTGGTGGTTTGTTGTTTTGTTTTGTTTTTTTAATGGACATGGAAGAGATCTAGCCCAAGGCTATATTCTTCTGTAGTCTTTCAAAATGTTCTTATGTCGTTTTCTTTCTACATATATAATCACACTGTCGTGTCCTTTGGATTCCATTCACAGATTTCTTGAGAGAAAAGGGGGCAGTAATAATTTCCTGGTTTTGTTTCTACCCTGTTTATACAGAGCAGTAAGGATAGGAGTTGCTTATCCTTTAGGCATTCTATACTAAAATTAATGTATCATAAGTCATGTTGCTGAAAGGGACAGCTGATTTTTACACAGCAGTGGGAAAAAAAA
>NW_007839047.1:0-723 GCF_000696425.1 Galeopterus variegatus
TCACTGTTATTCTCTCCCAAAGTTTTTTGAAAAATAAATGAGACAATGGATGTGAAAACATGTTATAAGCAGACAAGAGAAAGAAAGAACACTCAGGATGCTGAGAAGGTAATAGGAGAAGAGACTTGGCCTTAGACAATGCATTTGAATGGCCTCAAACCTTCAACAGGAAATACAGAAATACTCCTCCAAAAAGCAATCATTTGGTCTTATTTCAATTGTAGACCAGATCTTTTATGATACATATGTCTTGTTTGCATTTCACTTATTTATCTTCAATCACCACATACGGTAGGTACTGTAAAGGAAGCACTGCCTGGTTTAAGTAGTCCTGGGGTGTCTTAGTGTGAACAGAGAACACAGTTAAGCTCTGTCTCCCATTCTCAACTAACCCAGGTGCAATCCTTCTCGACAGTCTGGAGGAACCAGGCAGGCAAAGCACCAGTGAGAGGGTGGCTGCTGCTAGAAGATGAAGGGCTCAAAGCCACCCCTCGAGGTCTTGTTGCAAAAGCTCCTTGGTTCACGTTTGGCCAGGTTTAGAATGTATCTGATCAATGAGCCAAACAAGAGTAACTGAGGCCAATCTCTCCCAGCACCATGCTAGAAACAGAGGGGTATCTAAGGGAAGTTTCTATGCAGGGTCCCTGCCTGTACGGAGATCAGTCTGGCTGATGGAATGAGACCCGTGAGACAGAAACATGAGAGAATCATGAGAGACAGTAA
>NW_007839048.1:0-723 GCF_000696425.1 Galeopterus variegatus
GGGTGGTAACTATCTCCTGAAGAAGGGTTAAGTGTCTTCCATTTGGGCTACTATAACAAAATACCATACATTGTGGGTAGTTTCTAAACAACCAAAATTTATTTCTTACAGTTTTGGAGGCTGGGAAGTCCAAGACCAAGGTGCCAGCAGATTTGTCTGGTGAGGGCCCAGTTCTTGGTTTGTAGAATGGCACTTTCTTGCTGTGTCCTCACATGGTAGAAGGGGCTAGCTAGTTCTCTGGGTTCTTTTTTTTTACAAGGGCACTAATCCCAAAGGCCTCACCATCACCTTGGGGGTTAGGATTTCAACATATGATTTTGGGGGGACACAAACATTCAGACCATAGCAATAAGTTAGAGAAGAAACCTGGTGAGAGAAAGGTAGATGCTGATATGACCCTCACAAAGGTGAGGAGCAATCTGTTTTAAAATATTTTAACAAAAATACGCCAGACACAACATTTTTTATTTAACTATAGATCTTTGAGATATTTTTAGGTTAGTATGTACATGTCTGCCTCATTCTTTTGGCTACTTCAGTTTTACCTTAACATTCCTGTTAAAATGTGTTTTGATAACAAAAAGCTAAGATAATCTAAGTAATACCCAATACTTTAGACAGAATCTGAAATATTTGTTAGATAATATGGAAGCTTCTCCTTTCAAGAAATTTGCCTCTGGGTTAACACCTTCTCAAAATAAATTAATTGTTAAAACAATAATA
>NW_007839049.1:0-723 GCF_000696425.1 Galeopterus variegatus
GTCTTTTAAATTATTTCATTCTAATGATCCTTTGCTTCCTACCAGAATTTACAAACTGCTGCCTAATATACTAGATCCTTTTCTTAAAATTCTCATTTTGTCAAATGGTGTGTTTTAGTCTGTTTCTGTTGCTTATGACAAAATACTTGAAACTGGATGATTTATAAAGAAAACAAAATTTATTGCTTAAAGTTTTGGAGACTGGAACTTCCAAAGTCCATTTGGTGAAGGCCTTGATGGTGGCTTTACAGCAATGCAGGGCTCTCACATGGCAGAAAATGATGGAGCAGAGAGAAACTAACTTCTTACATGCTCTCCTTTTAAAGCCCTCTGAACCACACCCCTGACCGCCATTATTAATCCATTCATTCCTGCACGGTCCTACCATCTAATCACCCCTTCAAGACTTCACGTTGCAATTACCATAACAGGATTTCCCACCCTCAACAGTCACAGTGGGGATTAAGTTTTGGAGGGACATTTAACCCAAGACATGGTGCTGTCTTTTTTCTGGGTACCCAGGCTCAAAGCCCTTGAGTCATCTTGCTTCCTATTCTTGCTTGGCTTCTGTGACTAATTAATGGCCCGTTGATTATTCATTTCTTTAAAATCTTGCTCTCATTTTTCCTTTGTTTCAACTTTCATTGTGTGGCTAAATTCAGACCTGTATTATGTCATGTCATTACTATTGTAGGAATGTCCCTGCTGATCTCATTGTCTTCA
>NW_007839050.1:0-723 GCF_000696425.1 Galeopterus variegatus
TTGGCGATTTCCACATTCTAGCAGGTGCTCGGATGCTACCTCCTCAAAGAGGCTATTCTTTACTTTCATATCTAAAGCAGTTCCCTGTCACAGATTATCACTTTACCTTATTTCATTTTCTTCATAATGCTTATAACTATCTGAAATTATTACATTTTAAATTGCCTTTTGTAACCTGAGACCCTTTACATTACTTTAAGATAGCTGACTTAGGATCAAAGCTGTGGACAAATGGATTGTTACATACCCCTAAATTCTAAAAATAGCCATAAAAAATTGGGCTGGGCCCCTCCCCTGGGTCTAACTAAATGGCTGCAGATCTGTCCCTGTTACCCTCAAGAGGTAAGGGATGGGAGTGGGGTTTCTGGGAAGGAAAAGGAAGAGGAAGAGAGAAATAGGGAGTCAGGGTCCACTGGCTCCATCCCATCATTATCCTGCCCAGCCAGGTGACCCCGATATCCATGAGAATGGTTCCTAGAGTTTGGGGATTTTAGCTTAGAGGAGGCTGTCATCTGCTCCCTGGAGAGATGATTGACTAAACTGCAGAATGGGCAGGTTTGCACTGATGAGAGGAATGGAGGGCAGTGAAAGAGTTACTGTAAGACTTTAATAAGTGTTTAGGGAGGTTTGGGTCATCAGCAAATTCTGCGAGTGTTGTTTGCTTCTCACCTCAAATTGTCTGAAGGTGGGAAGCTTAATGGAGCAGGCAGGGCCAAAAGGGTG
>NW_007839051.1:0-723 GCF_000696425.1 Galeopterus variegatus
TCAGGTAAGTCAGTTAACCCTTCCGAGTTTTAGTTTGTCATCTGCAGAATGGACATAATGGAAACTAAACTCACCGGTTCAACAGTGATAAGGAACAAGGTTAAGGCCTTATTATTTGAGGAATGGAAATTAATCAGATATTTTTCTTATCAGGAAGTTAGTCACACTAGCAGTGGCCTGAACCTCATCTATAGCAGAGTCTTTAATGCATCATCAAGCAGCTTCAAAGTACCTTTTGGGTGTCTGTAAATGAATGGATTTTAGAGAACTGAAGTAAGAAACAGTTAACAGTAAACATGCTTTCTGTGGAACATAGTCTTTCTTTAAAGATTTGAGGCACTTTGTATATTGCAGCTCCTTAAAGTGACAGCCGTGGTTAATGTTGTGCTAGTGTAAGGTGGACATGCCAGCTGAGAGAATGCTGTGAACAGAGTTCACCAACTGTTTGGGGGAGGTAGGTCTCCTTTGCAATTGTAGCTAAGTCTGCATTTGGGGCGTTAGTTTGGACTGAGTTACTTCGAAGAACTTATACTCCAAGTGAGTTCCTTATGAGTTGGTTAGTTTCTTATCATTTAAAAAAAAAAAAATTTTGATTGAAAAAAAGATGCTGAAACACATGTGTGTAAGTGCTACTGGCATCACGGACTAGTGGCTAGACAGGCTTAGGTATTTCAGCCGGAGCACAGTGTTCCTCCAAAGGGACCAGGCCTGTGCCGTTCAGTC
>NW_007839052.1:0-723 GCF_000696425.1 Galeopterus variegatus
GGTGGCAGGAGTCCCAAAAGCAAAAGTGCCACAAAAGCAGAAACCCACTCTTCAGCATTCCATTGGTCAAAGCAAGTCCCAGGGGATAAGGACACACTCTTCTCTTATGGGAGAAGTTGAAAAGTACTAGGGCCAATTTCGCCCTCTACCACAGAACCAAAAGTTAAAATAAAACACCAGCACCACTAGACAGTGGGAAAGTATTTAGAACTGTCTGTGTACATTGAATCATATAAATATAGAGTAAGGATAAACATTTGTAGACATTATATTCAAAAGTTACAATATAAACTCTTATAAAGCTAAAAATATAAAAACAACCTAACATGAGGGAAGAATAAGTGTCTAATCTTTCATAATATAGAAATAGTAGATACTTTCTAAACTTTATAAACTAGAAAATTGAGTTTTAAGCATAGTATTTCAAGTTATAAAGGTAACCAGTAGAAAATTAAAAATAGCTAGGAGGAGAAGAAAAGAGAACATAGACCACATTGCAAAAGATAGCAATAAAACAAAAGAGGAATTAAAAGCTGAAAATAAAACTTATTATGCAGAAAGAAGATCAAATATGTTCACTTTCACATACATATAAATGGGATAAACTTACCTATTAAAGGAAAAGGCTATGAGGCTTAATAAAAATTATCAAAACTCAGTGATGCTGTACATTCAAGAATCAAATCCAAAACAAAATTAATTAGAGAAGATATAAAAGGATGG
>NW_007839053.1:0-723 GCF_000696425.1 Galeopterus variegatus
TCCCAAGTGGCGCACTATAGCAGTGCACCACCGGCCGGCCCCGTGTATTACCTAATTTAATCTTTACAATAAACCTTTGAAGTAGGTACTATTTTCATTCTCGTTTTTCAGGTGATGAAATTGAAGCACCAAGAAGTGAAGTTACTAGGCTGACATTACACATATGGTAAGTGGTAGTCTTGTATTTCAAACTTGAAAAGTCGGGATCCACTGTCGTGGATACCTTTCTTCCCTTCTATAAATAAAATATAGAAGCTTAGTACAGCATCTCTCAACTTTCTAATTATGAGGATTGTTTTTTCAGAATTTAGAAAAGTATACTTAGATAAGAATTGCATTCATTAATCTTTTATTAAAAAATATATAACTGCAACGTAAAAACTTCAAAACCATAATCAATTTACACCTCTCTGGAAAGAGAAGTTACTAAGCTATTAACAGTCTGTATCCTCAGCTCAAGATAGTCTGAACTCTTATTGTATTCTGTGATTGAACTCTACATTGCCAAGGACACACAACCTCTAAGTCTTATTCTGTCTGTTTTACTGAAGGATTGGATGCCTTCTCCTTAGTGAGGTAAAGCAGCAGGTCAGACTTGTGTGCCTAGGCTCAACTATGGAGCTAAAGTAGGTTTTCTATCATCAGATGAATTTTGATTGCTATTTAATGCCACTATGAAATCAATGTTTCCTTAAGTTAAAGATCTGCTGGCCATTTTAATGT
>NW_007839054.1:0-723 GCF_000696425.1 Galeopterus variegatus
TCCGAAAGACACAACCAACACAAGGACTTTCATAGTATTTCATGCACAGGATTTGACACACAATATGAAAACTGATTGCCATCATTTCACTAAAATCACATCTAATAAAATTCCTCTTCTTCACCACCACATGTGAGCCATTTATATTATTTTATTTTTTTGATTTGCTCACAGACTGTCTTTTGCTAACCTCTTTAGTCTACAGCAACTCTAAGAACAGCACTGAAATGTGAATTGCTTATTAGATTGGGAAATAAGTTTATTCAAGAAATTAGAGACTGGCATATTTTTGTAAGCTTGTATAACCACAAGAAGAGCATGATTAATCTAGGCCTTTATTTTCATGAAAAGTAAAAAATAATAAAAATTTTTTTTTAAAAATTAAAGCACAGTTAATGGTTGCAGGATTTAATGCAAATGTGATTACCTTGTCATATTAGTGAACACCCTTAAGTCACAGGATTTTATAGTTCTCTCTGAAAGTTACATAAATCACCTGTATAAGCAACTTTTCTCATAAGGCAAATTCTATCACTATGTGGAATTGTTCATAATTGAAAGTCTAATGATTTGTGTTGTGTAGAGAATAACTAAGAACTGTGAAATAAATTGGTGTTAATGCTATGTCTTTTGCAAGTATTTCTTCTTTCATTACATAGTAATATAATACTAGGCTATTTATCATGCTTGCATTCAAAAGGAGAACCAAATAGATATGCAATG
>NW_007839055.1:0-723 GCF_000696425.1 Galeopterus variegatus
AGGGTTGCGATCCGTTGCCGGACACGGAAAAAAAGACAAAAAAAATAAAAAATAAAAAAAAAATAAAGAAATAACTCTTTTTTCACACTTATTTCATAATAATTTTACATAATTATTAACTGAATTACATACTTAAAATAGCTATGACTCACATAAGCAGATGTGGGAAGAAATAGAATTGATCCTTGATGACAGACACAAATAAGTAGATTACATACTTAAAATAGATATGACTCACATAAGCAGATGTGGGAAGAAATAGAATTGATCCTTGATGACACACGAGGGGCAGAACTAGGCCATGGTTTTGACTCTAACCCCCAGGAGTATATTTTACACTGTGGTCTGGTACACATATAACTGAAACAGATATGACTCTTACCAAATGCACTGCACTGTGATATTTCCTATTTCTTTTAAAAAACAAAATGCTGGTGGCAACCCACTAGTTAATTCTACGACCCAGGTCATGGCCTGAAGCATGACCAAACAGCTCAGAGTTCAGTAGCCTGGGACATCAGCAGGTGTGTTTTACAGCGTGACTGTAGCTTCCCTATTTGCCTGAAATCTTACAATCTGTAATTTCCCATAAAAAAAAGACTATTGTTCAGCTATACACTCAATTTCCTGAATTTTGATATTTTTGGGGAATACTTTAGGAAGATAGCAACCATCATACATCCCAAAAGTTGTGGACATTTAGGGTTTCTCAAAACTTTTAAC
>NW_007839056.1:0-723 GCF_000696425.1 Galeopterus variegatus
AATTCATTAAGTATTTGTTGCATGGACAAGTGAATGAATATTTTTCTTAAATTATAGAACCCGATTTCATATATGATATGTTCTCTAGATGAAAATATGACTCTTTCTTCATAGACATGTTATTTCATTGTGACCCCCACCCACAGGCCAGGGCATGGGAATAAGACATAGGCTGGGTTGATCAGAATCCCTTCCCATGAGGATTTGGAATTGTGGCCAAGAACATTCAGTTTCTGTATGAGTTAGATTCTTGTCCACTTGGGTACCAGAAGGCAGCCATTACATATCATGTGGTTTGAATATCAGAGAGAGCCATTCAGATAGCAGAAGGGAGCCAACACACTGAAATTGATATAAAGAACAGAGAAAGACAGCTTTTATCCCAAATCACTGATGGGGGAACCATTCATTTCCAGGTTCCAGTCTGCTTTTGAAGATTGGTTGCATCACAGCCATTTGGTCATAAAGATACTACTGGAACTTTATAGTAACTTTATAGTGCCCCCCCCCCCCCTTATTTCCCCCTGAAACTAGATAGGGTTGTTTCCTTTCACTATAACTCAAATGCCCCATCTAGTATTCGTATATCTCCCAAAATCTCAAGAACAGCAAAACTGGGCTTTTGGAATTGGATTGAAGATGTACTTATAAATAATCTGAAAAACAAATCAAAAACCCTGTAATGTTTTTTTTTTTTTTTTTTTTTTTTTTTTTTTTTTTTTT
>NW_007839057.1:0-723 GCF_000696425.1 Galeopterus variegatus
AAGCTGTCCACCCAATCCCCATCCCTGAAGGGGTGGACACGGTAGTTATGGCTGACAGTCAGGATCTTGAATGAAAGACCCTGCATGGGCAAGCCCTCTCCTGTGAAGGCTCTGTTGCATAGAGCCACAGCACCTGTTCCTGGAACCATTCTTTCCAGGAAGGTAAGCTAGCATGTGTTCTGCCAGAGGGAGGGGAACTCCCTCTATTGGTGCCAATAACCTTTTTGTCTTTTCACCCATAGTATTGTGGCTGTAGGCCCAGAGTTGACTGACACATATGTGTTGACTTACTGAATATGCACCAAGTTTCCCACCAGTGTGGCTGCAGGATTCCTGTGGAAAATCCCCCCAATGACGAAAACTAACTGGACATGTGTATGGGTGGGGTTTTCACAGCTAATAGGTGAAAGGATAGAGCTACAGGGACAAGCCTACAGTGGATTGAATTATTTCCCCCAAAACTCATTGAAGCTTGAATTATATTCCCCAAGTTTTATGTATTAGAAACTTAGCCCCACGGTGACTGTTAAGAGGGCGAGAAGTCCTATTATGGTAATTGAAAGATGGGGCCTTGAAGAGGTGATTGGATTGTAGTACCATGTCGTGGTGAATGGATTAAAAACGGTGGTCAAGTGTGTGGTTCTGAGGGCTTTAAAAGAAGGGGAGAGTCTGTCTTTCTCTCTCTCTGCTTCCACCATCTTGCAATGTGAGACCCCTGGGTCA
>NW_007839058.1:0-723 GCF_000696425.1 Galeopterus variegatus
AGCCTAAGCTATCTTAAAGAAAGACAGCAAAGCTAGACTTAATTTACTAGCTATGAAGACATAATTAAGAAAATATCACATCCAAGGACAGAGAATGGCACTAAATAGAATCTAGATTTAAATTCCTACACTTAATACCCTTGTTTTAAGAGCAAGGGAACACTGCAGAAATATTGAGAAAGAATGGTCTGTGCATGAACTGTGAATATCTATAAGAAAAAAAAGTGATAAAATGACTATCTACAAGGATAAAGGTTAAATTTACTCCTTTCACATTATCCACAAAGCCAATTCCAGGTTGATTGAAGATCTGACTGCTTTCACATTATCCACAAAGCCAATTCCAGGTTGATTGAAGATCTGACTGTAAAACTAAACAAACAAAAAACAAAGAATAAGTAGAGCTTCTATAGTACAACATAGGAAAATATTTTCATGATTTCATCTAGGGAAATATATTTTAAACTTGACACTGACACTAAAACCGTTAGCCAAAAGAGGCAGTTCTTTCCATCTGTATCCTCAAGTCCTTTGGCCTTAAAATTTTTTCTCCTATTTCTTGATAAAATTCTCCTTCAATTTTTCTCTTGTCTCCTGCTGGAACTTCCAGTAATCAGATGATATTGAATTTTCTGAACTGGTTATTCAATTTCCTTTTCACTACTATTTTCTATTTTTGATGTTTTTTTCACCTTTTTGGAGTTTTTCTAAAAGAAAAAAAAA
>NW_007839059.1:0-723 GCF_000696425.1 Galeopterus variegatus
TTGGCAATATCTACCAAAATGATATTTATTCATCTTTTAAGCCAGAATCCTCCATCTAGGATACTATTCTAAAGGAACACTGGAAAAATATGAAGAGAAAAAGATGAATGAATGAGGCTATTCATTAAGCAGTATTTATAAAAGCGAAAGGCTGGAAACCACCCGAACATCCTCATCAAAAGGGGACTGGTTTAATAAACAGTGGTACATCTGTCTGAAGGAATACTAGGCACCTATGAAAAGGAATGAAGAAGGTCTCTATCTACTACTGTGGAGTGTTCACTAAGATACCGGGTTAAGTGAAGAAAGTAAGTTGAAATAAAGTGTGTATAGTAAGTATTATTTTACCATTTATCTAAGAATGAGGGGATGTGTGTACCTATTTCCCCATACTTGTTTTTTTTTAATGCACAATGAAAGGATACATTGTACTCCTATGCCCCATCTTCCATTTTCACAGGCCATCCTTCAGCTCCATCCAGCCACTGCTACAGCAACTAGCTGTGCACACCTGTAGCCTGACCCAGCCTCTTGCACGAGCTGCACTGCATATCTCCTGCATTTTCCTGAGATATCTTGGCTACTGCTGGCAACCACTTTGGCTTATAAACACACCAAGAAGTTTATAAGAGAGAGTTAGCACCCTCTGGGACAATCCTCTGCCAATAGGGGACAAGAGCACAGGGGCTGAGGATCAATACTCCCATCTTCCACGTCTTGAGC
>NW_007839060.1:0-723 GCF_000696425.1 Galeopterus variegatus
CAGAGATGGGCCGGGCGGTACAGAGACAGGAGAGATGGCTCCCGAGTCATCAGCCCACGTGCACCAGTGCCCCACCCAGCTCACACCTGTGCCTGAGAAGCACGCTCTCTGACCAGCAGAGGGGACAAGGCAGACCTGCTTCAAAATCAGACTGACCTTGCATGTCCGTGGGAGCCAAAGGTAGGTGCTACTTTACCGCAGTCCACTGAGGACGGTACCGAGAGACCACGTGAGGGGAGATGCTCCAGCGCCCAGAGCTCTGGGCTGGCCACTCATGTGGAAGGACGAACATGTGGATGAACATGGACTTCTGGGAACAGTGCGGGGTTTGGCCAGTTGGTCGGGGACCTGGAAGATTGGCCTTGGAGGTCTGGGGCAGGGACTGCTGGGAGTGGGCCTGAGGTGCGAGGACCTTTGTGTTTCGTGAGTGTCCATTGTATAAGGGGGCTGGGCAACCACATGGACAGACAGACAGCCTATGGGGCTGGTCGAGTGTGGTCCCCAGCCACCCCAGTGCTTGTATAACGGGCCCATATGTGAGTCGCCAGGATGGAGGCCATGCACGGACCCGACGCCGTGGGCCCCTCTGTCTCGAGAAAGCTGATCTAATTATGCCACCATGGAGGATCCAGCCTGCCAACATCAGGGTCCACTGGTGAGCCCTCGAGATGGTGTCAACCCTAAGGAGACCAACCTGACCCGCGGTGGCAAATGGTGGCATAG
>NW_007839061.1:0-723 GCF_000696425.1 Galeopterus variegatus
CGAGAGGCCATCTGCAGACTGGATGCTGGTAGCATGACTCAGTCCAGGTCCAAAGGCCTCAAAACCAAGGAAGCCCATCATGTCCTGGGTGTACATCCTGGAACCAAGAGGCCGAAGCTCTTGAGCTCTGATGTCCAAGGATGGGAGAGAAGAATGGATCCTAGCTCCAGCAGACAGAGAGAGAGACTTGCCCTTTTTCTTCATTTTTTGTTCTCTCTTGGACCCCAGCAGACTGGATGTTTCCCACTCATATTGAGGGCGGATCTTTCCCACTCAATCCTCTCAGGCTCTCATGCTAACCTCTTCTGGAAACAGCCTCATGGACACACCCAAAAAGGTAGCTTGACCAGGCTTCTTGGCATTTCTTAATCTAATCAAGTTGACACCTGGAGTTAACCCTTGTATAAGGGAATTGGTAGTGTTCAGAAGTACCACTCAACTACACAGCTTTTAAGTATAAATTTATTTGTTCTTGCAACAAATATTTTCTGAGCACCTACTGTGTGGCAAGTACTGAACAGGACAGTCAGGAACACTGGCTTCTTGAAGCTGAAGCTGTCGTATGGGAAATAGACAATAGTAACTTTTAAAAAGTCAACAGTCGTAAGCAAGGTTGTGTCGGTGACAAGCCCATGAAAAAATAAAACAGAGCTGGGATAGAAGGCTCAAGGGCCTCTTTACATAGGCCATCCTGAAGGCCTCTGGGTGGTGACATTTGGGCTG
>NW_007839062.1:0-723 GCF_000696425.1 Galeopterus variegatus
TCTCAGAGTTTTTATATCACATTCATCCTGTGTTACTCTTTGGTTGGTTGGTTGGTTGGTTGGTTAGTTTTGGATACAAATGTAATTTATTAAACTATTTGAATTTTCTTTTTTGTTATACATTCATATTCCTCTTTTTGCTTATGGCTTTATTTTTACATCTCAAGACTCGTTTATCTTATTTTATTTTATTTTATTTATATAAGTTAACGGTGTTCTTCTTTTGTTATGATGTACATCTAATAGTGATTGCAAGACCCAAGGCAGTGATTTTCCGGACTGCTTGCTAGTGCTTGGATTGCCTAACCCCCGAGCATACCTTCTTGAAAATTTGTGATCGGATAATGGCTCTGACAATGAACCTTCCCTCTTTGATTTCTAAATCTTAATTGTTGCAAATGAGATAGTTCAAAATGGCCAAATCTCTTTGTCAAGTCTCTTTGTTCAAACTCGGTCACATTTCCAATTCCTTCCACTTTCTTTCTTGATTTTATATTTTTCCTCCCCTATTATGTGTTGAAATCAATTTTGCAGTTTGGAACCAAATAAACCTTTGCTATATCCCAAACCTTGGTGACTTTGGAAAAGTTATTTAAGTTCTGTGAGCTTCAGTTTATTCATCTGTAAAATGTGGGATATAATCTCAATCCCCGAGGCTTGTCGAACCAAGTAAATGAATGAAAAAACACAATTTTTGTCATATGGTGACTCAGAAAAGTTTAT
>NW_007839063.1:0-723 GCF_000696425.1 Galeopterus variegatus
GAAAAGCCCCAGCCTTTTTAAGGTTCACCTGATTAGGTCAGGCCCACTTAGGATAATCTCTTGTTTTTAAGGTCAACTGAGGCATGTAATAAAAACTAATTAAGGGAATGATATCCCATCATATTTACAAGTCTTTCCCATACTCAAGCGTGTGAGTCACTGGGGGTTGTGCTAGAATTCTCTCTCCACAAAGAGGTAAAGCCAGGCTTGAACCCACGTACAAGTAGATTCCAAGCCTGTGCTCTTTCACTAGGTCAGTCTGCATGCAAAGAAAAAGATCCTTATTTTTTCTCAGCAAAAGCATGACTGTCATTTTATTACTTTAAAACCTCTGAGGAATACTTCCTTATCTTACTAATATTTATTTAATACTGAATTCCTGCAGGACTTAACATTAAAATTATAAATAAAGGGTCTTCTGGTCAAGATGGCAGAATAGGCAGTCCCCAGTGTCACTCAATCCCACAAATCAACCAATTTACAACTATAAAAAATAACAACAGCCAAGCTGGGGCCAATAGAGCTCAGGGGAAGAGGAGGAGAGAACCACAGAGTGCATGAAGGCTGGAAAAGCCCTGATGAGAGAAAGAAAAAATGGCTCTGACCGTTTCAAGCCCCTCCTGCTTCCAGGCTAGAGTGGCTGAGAGCATGGAGCACAGAGCAGGAGCTGGCAAAAGATGCAGCTGTGCCCTTCAGATGAAGTTGTCTGGAGGCGGCAGGGGA
>NW_007839064.1:0-723 GCF_000696425.1 Galeopterus variegatus
GTGTGCAATACTAAAAAGTTACGTTATTCCTCAAACTACAAGGCTTTGGCCTTGCTAAAACTACAGGGCCATGGCCCGACTATGCTACAGCCTAAACTAAAGGGCTTTGGCCCTTCTAACAGCTAAGGACTGTGGTCCTACTCAGATAAAGATCCTACTAGGCTACAGCCTGATCTAAGGACTGTGGTCCTTCTAATGTAAGGGCTGTGGCCCTACTGGGCTAAAGGTTAAGGCCCTGTGAAATACATGTGCTTTATTAATGTTAGTACCCTCTACAGTGAGGTAAGGTCTGAGATTCGTTTTTTTTTCATAATGATGAATGTTACTGATAGGAATGTGAAATGGTACAGAACTCTGGAAAATAGTTCGGCAGTTCCTTTCAAAACTAAAATTGGGGGCCGGTCTGTGGCTCACTTGGGAGAGTGTGGTGCTGATAACACCAAGGCCACGGGTTCGGATCCCATATAGGGATGGCCGGTTTGCTCACTGGGTGAGCGTGGTGATGACAACACCAAGTCAAGGGTTAAGATCCCCTTCGGTCATCTTTAAAAAAAAAAAACAAAACTAAAATTGGGGGCTGTCTGTTTAGCTTAGCTGGTTAGAGCATGGTGTTATAATACCAAGGTCAACGGCTCAGACTGACCAGCCACCAAAGAAAAAGGAAAAGAAAAGAAAAACCTAAAAATGGGTTTATATGACCCCAGCAATTATACCCTTTGGCAT
>NW_007839065.1:0-723 GCF_000696425.1 Galeopterus variegatus
TATCTTTGGGATCCCTTGTTTTTCAGGTGTGTCGCGTTTCTGTCTTTAAAAGCTGAGGATGTTTCTCCAAATTCAGTCCCTGACTGCCTTCCCGCTGCTGCCCACTGAGTGGCTTGCCGAGGCACAGAGAAGGGACTGTGCCCTATTGGGCACCTGACTGATGTCCACGCTCAATGTCAGCCTGGTGTGAGAGATCCCTGCGATCACCTGCGATCACTTTCATGGTTAGCTAATGTCTCTAAGACTTTGAGTCACCAGCTCCCAGTGATTCAGAGTCTGTTGTGTCCATCGAGTTTCCTCAAGCAGTTTTGCTGTCTGGCCTCTGTCTAGTGATAGTGCCTCTGTCCTTTGTGCCATCATTAGCCTGTCTCTTTCCTTTAGGCAAAAGGAGTGGTGCTCAGTGCACCCAGGGTGTCGTGCCTTCCTTAGCCTCCTGGGTTGAAGCACTGTGGCTCTGGCTGCAGGCGCCCCTTCCTATCTCTCTGCCTCTAGTTTTAGTGTTCATGCATGCTTGTTAGGACTGGAGGGGATGGCTGGTCCCCAAAACGAGGCCTCAGAAACAGAGGCTCAGGGGAAGGGAGGCACTGAGAAGGCAGTCTTTGTGAGGGGCATGTTCTAAGGCTCATTGTAACCATATGCCTCTCTGAACACTATCTCTCTCCCTATCAATCAGGCCCTGAGCTGGGCAATTGCCCATCCACTTTGTCCTCACCTCCTCCCAAC
>NW_007839066.1:0-723 GCF_000696425.1 Galeopterus variegatus
CCACCTATTAGGAAGAAAATTAGAAATAAGTTTTCACTTTTATAGTCAGGAAGACTGGAGCGAAAGAAGCTCAGAATTATGTAAGTGAAACTCACAAGCTGTTTGGGAGTGTCAAATTGCAATTGAACTTTACTATACCCTTGGCTAAAAAGAGAACTCCATCTGAGGATTGATTAAATCTAGTGTCCACAAGTTGCCTGGAGTTGCAAATCATTTATAAAAAGAGGCCATACAGAGAAGTAGAGATTTATACTCTTAAAATACCACTCAAAGTAAAGTTTCATTAATACTGAATTACTGAAAAGGTAGTCTGTTGGCTCATTGGTCTCCCCCGTGGCAATCTGCATGCTTTATAATTTGGGAATTAAGAGATCAGGTGGTCTGTAGCTAAAGGGAATTGTCAGGGGACTACTGAGCCTAGAATGACTTCACCTGGAGAACTCACAGTTCAACCTAAAACCAAATATCCCACAGGGGTTCTGGGCTGCCTTTGTGGGGGTGCTCATCCCTATTGAATTAAATGTGCTCAAAACTGCAATAGGGAGGGTACACACAGAAAGCTCATTTTCATGGGAGCAGATTCCTACTTCACATGCACATACATATCAGTTTTATGTGAAAGACACAGCAGAGTCCAGCATTCATTTATTTCATTTATGTGTTTTTTGCCTATTCATATTTAGCAGACTCTAGGCTTTTGTAAATCTAATAGTAAAAGATGCC
>NW_007839067.1:0-723 GCF_000696425.1 Galeopterus variegatus
TCCCACATCACCCTCTCTGGCCACCAGATGGGTCTTTCCCAAGATGTCTGAGTCGGATCTGTTAGCTCGGCCGCATGCCTATTCTCTTTCTCAACCGAACCAAGTCGCGATCGCCTCCTTGGTCCTGGCTCCGCCCCCTAAGTCTCCTTCCAGTCTGTCATCCACGTCCCGTACGCCACAGGGAAGGATCAGCTCTACTATTCCCACATCACCCTTTCTGGCAGCCTGATGGATCATTCCCAAGATGCCTGAGTCGGATCTGGTAGCTCGGCGGAATCAAATTCTCTTTCCAAACCCAACCACGTCTGCGCTCGCGTCCTAGGTCCCTGATCTGCCCCTTACTTCTTGATCCACTCTGTCATCCACAACCCCTACGCCACACGGAAGGATCAGCTGTGATCTTTCCACATCACCCTTTCTGGTAACCTGATATATCTTTCCCAAGTTGTCTGAGTCGGATCTCCTAGCTCAGCCGAAAGCCGATTCTCTTTCTCAAACAAACCACGTCGGTGCTCGCCTCCTGCAGCCTGGTGGAGGTGCCCGAGAGTGACTCTCTCTTCTGCCCTCAAAAGTCAAAAATCTTCATTGTAAGACACCAGCTTCAGAGGCCCGTCCCCTCACATGGGCCCTTGGCCCCTAACCACTTCTGAAGCCGGTATGACCGAATATTACTCAATACGATTTTGGAAAAGCCAACCTCTCTGCCACAACAGCACCACTCAA
>NW_007839068.1:0-723 GCF_000696425.1 Galeopterus variegatus
ACCCCTGGCTTTACAAGGGCCTGGGGCAGCCATTGATCCCTATAATCATAAACAAAATGTGGTTTTAATTCATCCATCTAAAAAAATTATTCAAATAAAGCTATTGAGATATGGCAGTAATGTCTTCTAAAAGAATAAAAAGCTGTCTTAACAATAACAACAAAAATGAAGAAACAACTCAGTTTTTTTTCCAATTTCAACAACTTCTGGCTTCAGCAATTATAGAAGAATGGTTTTGCAGATTGAAAAAGCAGCTTTTAGGGCCGGCCTGGTGGTGCACTGCTACAGTGCGCTGCTTGGGAGCGCGGCGGCGCTCCCGCCGAGGGTTCGGATCCCACATACAGACTGGTTCCCGCTCACTGGCTGAGCGAGGTGCGGGCGCGACGCCGAGGGTTGCGGTCCCGTTGCCGGTCCCGTTGCTGGTCCCGGTCTGGTGCGGGCGCGACACTGAGGGTTGCGATCCGTTGCCGGACACACACACAAAAAAAAAAAAAATAGAAAAAGCAGCTTTTAGTGTCCAGGCCTGACTTGATTTCTATTTTCCTGCCTGAATGGCACTTTAAAGCTTCCAGCATCATGTGGTCTTTGGCTTACAGGCAAGAGCAGAGTTTTCTAGTCTGGCAGCTTCTCCTTTTGAAATGATGTGTGGGTAAGCAACAGCAATCATGGAGTTCAGGACTACATACAGAATTTTGGAGACCAGAAAAGAAAGACACATCAGAA
>NW_007839069.1:0-723 GCF_000696425.1 Galeopterus variegatus
CATCTTGTCTCAGATCATATGGTCTCAACCTAGTCAGTCCCCTGCTAGGTGTCTGTGTCCAGTGGGTTTTTACGAGTCTTCCAGGGCACAGGGCAGACATCTGCATGAATAGTTGGAGACGGCTAGTGGCTTAGTCTGTGCACTGTTTCTCTTAGAAACTCAGCTAGAGATGCGCTGGCCTGACAGAGCTGACACTAGACTTAACATGGAAGAAGCTCGGGCAGAATGATTGATGTCTGTCCTAAACAAAGGTGAGAAAGAGTAAAGTCAGCTATATATATGCTGTATTTATTTATTTTTAACTCCACTGTTTTTCCATTTGCCTTGGTAGGTGGAGTAATCCCCAAAGACTAGGACTAAGACCTGAGCCTTTTCCTAGGAGAGGGTCTTTGGAGAATACTTCCTTAGCTTTCACCCTGTCCTCTATGAGATAGATTGTCCTGAAGGAAAAGTCAACTGGTTTCCTCCCTTACACGAAAATTAAAAAAGAAAAACAAAAGTTAAGAGATTCTGTTTCCTCCCCTGTGCTGTCAGCTTTCAAAAAAAATATCGAGGGCCGGCCCGGTGGCACACTCAGTTGAGTGCGGCGCTTGGGAGCGCAGAGGGTTCGGATCCCATATAGAGACCGGTCCGCTCACTGGCTGAGCCGGTGCGGGCGCGATACCGAGGGTTGCAATCCTGTTACCGGTCACGAAAAAAGACAGAAAGGAAAAAAAAATATCG
>NW_007839070.1:0-723 GCF_000696425.1 Galeopterus variegatus
TTCCAAAAGACCAAATTTTCATTTCAGTGATCTTTTGTATTTTTCTTTCTGGGTTTTATTTAGATCTACTCTAATCTTTATTACTTCTTTTCATCTACTAACTTTGGGACTGGATTGTTCTTAGTTTTCTAGTTCCTTGAAGTGCAATATTAACTTATTTGATATTTTTTCCACTTTTTTGATATAAGCCCTTATTGCAATAAACTTCCCTCTTAGTACTGCTTTGACAGTATCCCATAGGTTTTGGTATATTGTGCTTCTATTTTCATTCATTTCAAGAATTTTTCTTTTTATTTCCTACTCAATTTCTTTTTGACCCATTGGTCATTCAGGAGCATGTTATTTAATTTCTATGTTCTTTTAAATTTTCCAAAGTTTCACTTGTTATTGATTTCTAGTTTTATTCCATTGTGGTTTGAAAATAAACTTTACAAATTTTTAAAAAATTTGTTGAGAGTTGATGTGTAGCCTAACATGTAGTCTATCCTGGAGAATAATCCATGTGCTGATGGGAAGAATGTATATTCTGAAGTTGTTCAATATCTATTTTATCCAATATAAGTATATGTACTTCTGCTCATTTTTGGTTTCCATTGGTATGATTATCTTTTTCCATCCCCTTGCTTTTAGTCTATGCATTTCTTTACTGGTAAGTGAGTTTTTTGCAGGAAGCATTTAGTCAAGTCTAACTTTTTAAATTTATTCAGCCAGTCCATATCTTTT
>NW_007839071.1:0-723 GCF_000696425.1 Galeopterus variegatus
CTCCTAGAAGATAACATAGGAGAAAACCTTGATGACCTTGGCTATGTTGATGACTGGTGACTTTTTAGATACAACATCAAAGGCACAATCCATGGAAGAATTATTGATAAGCTGGACTCTAGTAAAATTAAAAACTTATGCTCTGTGAAAGACAAGAGTGAGAGACAAGCCACACAGAATGGGAGAAAATATTTGCAAAAGACACATCTTATGAAGGACTATTATCCAAAATGTATGAAGAATTCAAATTCAACAAAAAGAGAACAAATAGCCTGATTAAAAAATGGGCAAAGGACTTGAACAAACATCTTACCAACAAAGATACACAGATGGCAAATAAGCATATGAAAAAATGCTCAACATCATATATCATCAGGGAAATGCAGATTGAAACAATAATAGGATACCATTACACATCTATTAGAATGGCCATAATCTAGAACACAGACAACACCAAATGATGGTGAGGGTGTGGAGCAATAACAACTCTCATTCATTGCTGGTGGGAATGCAAAATGGTATACTCACCTTAAAAAAACATTTGGGCAATTTCTTACAAAACTAAAGGTAATTTTACCATATAACCCAGCAAATGAACTCCCTGACATTTACCCAAAATAGTGAAAACATATGTACACACAAAAACCAGAGGATGGATGTTTATAGCAGCTTTATTTATAATTGTCCAAACCTGGAAGAAACCAAGATGCCCTTCAGTAGATG
>NW_007839072.1:0-723 GCF_000696425.1 Galeopterus variegatus
AAAAAAAAAAAAAAAAAAAAAAAAAAAAAAAAAAAAAGGGGGGGGGGGGGGGGGAAGAAGACATAACAATTACAATTCCTTGAAACTGATATGACAAACGAACAGAAAGGACATTGTTGGGAGGGAAGAGGGAGAGGTAGGAGGGAGGGAGGTTGTGGTAATTGGCCACAATAATCAACCATATTGTATATTGACAAAATAAAATAAAATTAAACAAACAAAAAAAATAATAAAAATAAAAAAGGGAATATTTGTCCTCCCCATCAAGATACTTATATTCTTCTAAATCCTGGCTTTTTAAAATTTTTATTTATTTATTTTTATTTTAGATTTCCATCCTTTGAAGGAATTACTTACAAGTCACCTATTAAAGCAGGTGATACAAGGTGTCAACAAATATTTCATCTGTTAAGCAAGGATGACATATTTATCTAAAGCTACCACATTTTTTAGGATTCAGAACAATAAGTGGAAAAAAATGTCCTAATGTTACTAATATTGTAAAACAATGAGAACCATTCCTAAAATAATTTCTTGTCCTTTGCTAAGTGATAAGGTTTCTTAATTATAAATTTAAGAGGTGAGACCTTTATAATCTTTAGACTTTGCCTTTCAAATGCAATCAGCTATACACAATGCTTCTGCATGTTCATTTTCAAGCTGCTGTACATTATTTAAATAATACTAAAACTCAGAAGCTTCTAAAGGATTTTATAAATGAAA
>NW_007839073.1:0-723 GCF_000696425.1 Galeopterus variegatus
CACATATATCCATACCAGAGACGCAAATCACATATATAAAGAAAAAAATAAGAAGAAAGTAAATGAAAATTGTACAGTTCAGTGGAACAATCATTTAGACCAAAACAAGAATTCTCAATAATGATAAAGTTCAATATAAAAAAAGAAGTGGCATATAAACAACAGACAAATAACCAGTCACTCATGAGTAAATAAGTTTAGCTATAGAAAAAAAGCACTTTACCTACAAAGACGAACTAAAGGTGGACAATAGCCACCTCAATAAAATAAGAGAAAGCTGAAGAAAAATGGGATGATATTTTAAGAACCAATGATCAATAACTCTCTGTCAAGAATAGCCTGTAACGAGAGCGTACAGAAAATAACAATAAATTAAAGTATTTCTAATCTATATAAATTAATTTGAAAACTAAATAAAATATAGAAAAGAAATACTGAGAATACTTATTTGTATTCAGTATGACTCAAGTATGAATTATAAGAAAAAACAGATTTTTCATGGCAGAAGAAAACCAATCCAGACCAAAACCTGGGCACTCAAAAATAAGGAAATTAACTAAAAAATATAAAAAACGATTAATTGTATATAAATAATGATAATTTATTTTGAGTTTGAAGTATACTGAGAGGAGATAAATAAGACAGGCTTAGGAGAAGATGGGAGTACAAAAATAGCAAGCTCTCAGCTCCTAAACTTATTCCAAAAGAAATAAAAATACCATA
>NW_007839074.1:0-723 GCF_000696425.1 Galeopterus variegatus
TGCAGTCTGGGTATTTATTCCACCACTGACGGGCACATGTGTCAATTCCAGTTTTCGCTGCTATGCATGTAGCTCCCGGGGGAAGCGCAGGAGTTTGCACAGTGGGTCTCAAGCCACAGCATGCAGCAGAACCACCTGGAGGGCCTTAGACTATAGCTGATAATTCATTAGGTATGAGGGTGGGAAGGGGGTGATCATCTGCATTTCAAACAACTTCCCCAGCGTTGCTCATGCTACAGCTCTGGGGACCACAATTTGAGAAACATGGTCCATACCTAGAAGTGAAACTGACTGATCACAAGATGCGCCCTGTTCACCTTAATCAGAAAAGGCCACACTGCTCCCAAAGCAGGTCAGTGTGAGTGGGTGTGAGTTCTTCCTGTCCCAAATGGTTACAGCCAGGCAAAAGATGCACATGGGAGGGAATTGCAAGAAGTAAACAGTTATGTTAGGGTGGTGGAGAGATGGGCGGCCCTTCTTATTTTTCCATGTCCTTCAACATTGTTTTCAATGTTCCTGGAAAAAGCATCTAACCCTTCTTAGGAAGATGGAGCCAATGTGAAACAGGCTGATGATCTGCAGTTTGAAATGTGAAGAACAACGCACTGAGCACTTTCTGCATGGCTGGACACCACCTGCATCTACCTTCTCAACAGCCGCACGAGGCAAGAACCGTGATCACTCCCATCTTAGAGATGGAAACCAGGCTCCTAATGGGAGGAA
>NW_007839075.1:0-723 GCF_000696425.1 Galeopterus variegatus
GAAGACTACACATTATTTTCAAGAGCCTATAGAACTTAAACCAAGATAAACTATATTCTGGACCAGAAAACAAACCTTAACAAATAGCAAAAATTGAAGTGATACACAGTGTACTCTCTATCTACAATAAAATCAAAAAAGAAATCAAAAACAGAGGGATGATAGAAATACCTCTAAACACTGAAAAACTAAGCAACATAATTGTAAATATTCCATTGTCCAATAGCAATTTTAAAAGGAAATTAAAAATACAATGATAAGAATAATAATTAAAATTCAATATATTAAACTTTATTGGATGCAGCTAAGTCCTTACTGAAAGGGAAATTTATACTGCTAAATGCATGCATTAGAAAAAAGAAAAAGTCTCTAATGAATAATCTAAGCTCTGCCCAAATAACCAAAAAATAAAAAAGAGCAAAATAAATATAAAACAAGCAGAAGAAAAATATAAAGAGAATAAATCAATAAAATTGAAAAGAAAAATAATAGATAAATTAAATTGGACAAATGCATCATTCTTTGTAAAGATCAATAAACCTTCCAAACCTCTACCAAGACTGACAAAGGAAAAGAGAAGACACAAATTATCAATATCAGCAATGAAATAGGAGATATCACTACAAATCCCACAGACATTCAAAAACTAAATAGGAAATACAGCTGACAAATTTCCACAGGTGAAATTTACCAATTTCTTGAAAAGCAAATGCTACCAGGACT
>NW_007839076.1:0-723 GCF_000696425.1 Galeopterus variegatus
TGAATGAAAAGGAACCTATACAAATAAGTCACACAGCCAGTTTAAAATATTTTTGTTGTTTTGGCATATGCCTCAGTTTGCTGAGCTCTTCCAAGATGCTCTATGTCCTTGTAAGCAAGGACACTGATCAAAACTCTTCAGGTTTATACTCAGAAATATCTAAGTATATTAAAATCTGAACTATATCAAATTCTGCATCAACAAAATGCTTGTAGTTTTGCTAGAGATTTTTACATTCATTGCTTTCCCTGACCCTCACAAAAAAACCCAAGAAGTAGGTATTCCTTTCTCTTTCATAGATAATAAAACAGGCTTGGAGCCATTGAGTGACTTGTGCAGGGTCACGCAGGAGAAAAAGACTGCTCCCTAGAGTCTAGGCTTCCAGGGGAAGTTATTAATGGAACATAAAGCAACTAAGTAGAATGTGATTTTTAAAGAATAACCATAATTTACTTCATTGATGCAGTTACTTACAGAAGGCATTTTCTTAAAGCTTCTACTGGGTGCCAAACACTATGTGTGCAAGAACACACCCATTTTATTACATAAAAAATTTTAATATACACAGAATGCCTTGATGTCAGGAAAGACAATAGTTCCTCTGGGCAATGTGCTGATAGCCGACTGTTGATAGGAAAAATGGAAGAAAGTCGTAGTTTATAATCTCATCATGTTTGTATGATTGATTTGAGTCTTTACTTTGTGTCCAGCCTCTACAGGAGC
>NW_007839077.1:0-723 GCF_000696425.1 Galeopterus variegatus
CTGTCAAACTCTGATGGCCCTGTCGTGTTGAAGTGTAATCACCCAGTGGTGGCTAAAGTTGAGAATGATCATGCAATGACAATTGTACTACAAAGGGGTAGGATTTTGCCTTTGTCTTTTATAATTTTTACTTCCATACACAAGCCTAGAGTGCCCCTCTGTCTGGAGGAACAGTTTTCAAGCTGTGAATCTGGTTCAGTTAGGATCAGTGATATGAGAATAAAGAATATACCCTAGCTAAATGCTAGGAAAATCGTTTGGTTTTGCTTTTTTAGAAAAATTGAAGTTACAAACCATTTTAGGTACATATCACACTTAATTTGGCCTTTCCTTTATTTTTTTCATGTCTCCAATTTATTTTGAATGATGATTTTGATACTAATTCTATGAAACAATATCTCAAATTTTTAGAAATGTTTATTTGTAAGTTTATATTGTGTTTCCTTAGTCATTTTTTACTCTGTCAGCTTTATATAAATTTGGGGAAAATGTGTACCCACCCCATCATATTTTAGAACAATACCAGTGAATTTGGGCTGAAAATTCTTAAAGCCAGGCAACTGCCACTTTTCTGACGCACAAGGTACCCACCCCATCATATTTTAGAACAATACCCGTGAATTTGGGCTGAAAATTCTTAAAGCCAGGCAACTGCCACTTTCCTGACGCTACCTAGGTAATTACTTCAGATCCAGTTCATTTTTAATATAAAGGCTATTCATA
>NW_007839078.1:0-723 GCF_000696425.1 Galeopterus variegatus
TGAAAATTCAGAGAACACAATTCAATCCATATCAGCCCTGATCAATCACCTAGCAAACATACTGTGAGCTGGCAGACATTGGCTGGCACTTGTACTTATCATGTTGTTTCTGTCTGTCATTATTTGTCATGATAGTTTCCATCTCCAAACCTTGCCACATTGCTGGCACACAGTGGGCCTTAATAATTGGTTATGAGCAATGGACTCCGGTCATGTATTTGTCCTAATTAATTACTGGGATTGAATATGATTATTTTGACCCAAAATGAAATACTCTCATGTTCTTCTACCCTAAACTATTGTACAATAGCCTTTCCACCTTTTCTAATTCCACTGTGGCCTCTCATCCTAAAATAAGAGAAATATGTTCAAGTTATTAAATCTGTAAAATCATCATTTTAAACTTCCCTTGGTCTTCATTTGTCTCAACTCTTTTTTATTGTAACCTCAGACCTCTAATCCTTATTTGAAATTCAATATAAAATATACAGAGAAGTGTTACAGAAAAGGCTGCTCTATCCCAGTTTACTAACAGTGGCCTAAGCATGAAATTTAAAGCTCTCATGTTCATATTCCAGCTGTTCTGTTCTGGCAATAGATTTTTTTAAATTGCACATTCCTGGAAGAAATAGTAAGCCGCAGATGCCCATCTCTCAAGGCACGTGTGTTGCTATTTTAAATCCCAACAACTTTGTCTCTTCTGGACAATGCTGTGTTATCTTG
>NW_007839079.1:0-723 GCF_000696425.1 Galeopterus variegatus
GTGGTAGGATATAGTTTCTTTTTCTTTCTCACTTATGTATCTACTCTACCAGTGTGTTTTGTCCTTTCTTGTGTATTCATGATGGTGATTATTGTTTTTTGGGTTCCAGACACATGACTCCGTAGAGAATTTCTTATAGGGCTTTTCCTGTGATGATGAACTCCCAAAGTTTTGCTTCTCTAGGAAATACACTATATCTCATTCATTTCTGAAGGACAGCCTTACTCAGTATGGTATTTTTAGCTGGCAGTATTTTTCCTTTAGTACTTTGCATATATCTTCCTATTGTTTTCTAAACTGTAGGGATTCTGTTAAGAAGTCTGCGGTCAGTCTGGTGTGGATCCCCTCATAGGTAATTTGTTGCTTTCCCTTGCTGTTTTCAGAATTCTTTCTTTGCCTTTGACTTTTGATTATTTGACAATAATGTGTCTCTGGGAGGGCCTTTTAGGGTTAAATCCAGTAGGGGATCTTTTAGCATCTTGGATGTATGAGAATGTATCTCTCCCAATATTTGAGAAGTTTTCAGCTATTGTTTCATTAAATAGGCCTTCAATGACTTTTCCTTTCTATTTCCATTTTTGTACACCTATAAAATAGATATTTGTATGCTTAAGGTTATCAGAAAGATTTCACAGGTTTTCTTCATTTTTAAAAAAATTATGTTTTTCTTATTTGGGGGAGACCAATTAAGTTAATTCCAAAAGCCTGCCTTCTACTTTGGAG
>NW_007839080.1:0-723 GCF_000696425.1 Galeopterus variegatus
AAATGGGCAGCCTGCTTCTTTGTTTTTCTTCAATTTTTAATGTTTTAAATGGTTATGGGTAGTGGCACTATTAAGGCACACATCTTTATTCAGTTGTAGAACCTTCACAAGTAAAATGAAGAATCATACAGTCACACTCTAGTTTGGTAATCATCATGGAAACTAACATTTCTTTCCAAATTGAATTTATGTTATTTTATAATGAAAATAATGCCATTTCAAACAGTGTGTGCACAGAATGGGAATTCCTCATATGTATATGTATTTTTCATTTTTCTGTATTATGTTTATTGCTTATATTTTTAAAATATATTTGTTGCTGTTGTTACTGCAGTGTCCAGTACTATGGAACTTTGGGTACTATGTCATCTGATGCATAGAGAAAAGAGTTATTATTTCACAGGCATCTTAGGAAAATTGAATTACAAAGTTGGGGCATGTACATGGAGCCCAGAATAATTCCTGGGACATAATTAGTGTTCTCTCTCTCTCTCTCTCTCTCTCACTCTCTCCCTCTCTCCCCCCATACACATAAAAAATCATTTAAAAAGTATCATTATGAGTAGCAAGATTTCTGAGTTAAGCTTCTTCTCACACTTTATCCCTTCTCTGCATCTTCATGCTACCTCTACAATCAATTGTGGGTGAAATGCTTACTTTCGCTGAAAAGTGGACTTCTAAGCCCTGTTCATGTCATTTACATGTGCCTTTGATCTTTCTGAA
>NW_007839081.1:0-723 GCF_000696425.1 Galeopterus variegatus
AAAGAACTTACCCTGCCAACACCTTGATTCTGGACTTGTAGCTCCCAAAACTGTGAGACAATACATTTCTGAGAATGCATTTTAGCCACCCAGTTTGGGGTGCTTTGTTACAGCAGTCCTATCAAAATAATACCTTTCTCATTTGTGATTACACTAATGTTCTGGAACAATCCTTACTCATTCTTCTACAGAAGCTAAAAGCTTTTTTTTTTTTTTCCCCTCTTTTGTCTTTTTTACTGACCGGCAACAGGATCGCAACCCTCGGTGTTGCGCCCGCACTGCGCTCAGCCAGTGAGTGGGAACCGGTCTCCATATGGGATCCGAACCCTCAGCGGGAGCGCCACCACACTCCCAAGTGGCACACTCTCCAGCGCGCCACTGGGCCGGCCCAGAAGCTAAAAGCTTACCGAAGAAGAACAGTTGTTTTTGCTGAAGTGTTTGTTTGAAGTCGGCTGCTGGGAGGCCACTGGAGGCTTTTCCCCTTGTCCTAGCAGACAGGAAGTTTAAGGTGCAGTCAGGTGGAGCTCTTGGCAGGCAACCCAGTGACTCTGGAAAGCTGGGGTGGTTTACTCATTCCGTGGATCTTTGTACAAATAGGAACCGTGGCATCTTCTCTTTTTCACTGATTTATGGGGGAGAACTTGCATGTTGTAGAGTCAAATGCAGAACTTTCAGATAGAATCTAATTATCTTAAAAAAAAAAACAACCTCTCATCTCCTCTG
>NW_007839082.1:0-723 GCF_000696425.1 Galeopterus variegatus
TGGAATTTTTGTTTTACCTAAAAAAAATTATAGACAATCTTAATATTTAGGGTCTTTGTTCAGTTCTGCCTTTAAAAAGCTGAGATTTTCCTTTCAAATATTCATACAACTCACTGACTTCTTCAAGTTTGTTAATCAAATGTCACTTTCACAATGACAGCTCTCTTACCCTGGCACTTACTAGCCCATTTTTTGCTTTATAGCACTTATCACCATCTGATGAAGTTCATATTTGTTCTTAAATGTTTAATGCATTAGAAATGCATTAATTTACTTTTATTGCCTAGCTCCCTTTCTTGGAATATAATATACATGAGGTTTAGCATGTTTATTAATTTTTTTCTGATATGATTTTTGGGTCTGGAAAGTGTCTGAAATAAAGAGGTACTCAGAAATGTTTGTTAACTTAGTGAATCTGCCAGGTATTGTCAGTGTGCCTTTCAAAGTAACTGTTTAATATGCAAACTCTAACTATGAAAGTGCCTATTTTCACATCACAGTCACTAGTGTTTTGCATTATAAAATTTTTTTCTCTTTCATTTTGAAAATTGGTAGTTGGAAATGCCTGTCACATTATTACTTTAAATTGTGTTTTATTAAATTATGAGTTATGTTGAGCAAATTTCAATTTGTTCTTCTTAGGCTGTTAGAAATCTGTTTATTTTTCCATATGACCCAGCTATCCCACTGCTGGGAATATATCCAAAGGAATGGAAATCATCA
>NW_007839083.1:0-723 GCF_000696425.1 Galeopterus variegatus
AAGTTTTCTAAAATCAGATAACTGTAAGGCTTGACTATTAAATGAGCAATGAAAACTTTTTACAATGGGAAATATTCCTTTGAACTTTGTATTCTCTTCATATTCTGTCATTCTTAAAGTCGCTGGGTTGTATTTGCTCTTCCAGTTGGTAAGATTGCCAGCCTATATAGCGTCTTGGTGCAAATTTGGAACTGCCCCCTTGGCGCTGATGCAACCCTGCAAGCATGTACTTCTGTGTGAAGAGAAAGACTCTCCTTTTTCTGGGCAGAGACAACCCCATGCCAGCCCATACCAGCCCACACCAGCCCCTCTTGCTTTCTTGGCTGGGCATGTTTGTGCACTGCACAAACTGCCCAACGAGGTGCCTTGTTTCCAGTGTCAAAAAACTTGGCTTTCAGAACAATACACTGAACATCTCCAAAAGCCGGGCACTCTGCCAGGCACTGGAGATTAAAAAAAGGAATAAAGCAGAGTCTACCTTTGGCAGTCTGGGAAAAGGGCCATGTAAACAGATTACCACAATAAGAGATGGTAAAGTGATCAAAGAGAAACACGCAAACTGCTATAGGATCACAAATGAAGGAAGAACTCATTTCTTTTGGATAGGGCTGTGATCAAGGAAAATTCAGAAAGGAAGAGGCACTTGGCTAAGGGTTCATAGGATAAGTAGAAGCTTATGAGGTGGGAAAAGGGCATTAGAACTTGTCACGACAAGGACAAACT
>NW_007839084.1:0-723 GCF_000696425.1 Galeopterus variegatus
TGGAAACCACTGATCTGTTCTCTGTCTCTGTAGCTTTGTTTTCTGAAGATTGTCATCTAAATGGAATTATAAAGTATGCACACTTTTGAGTCTGTCTTTCCTCACTTGACAAACTGCACTTAGGATTTATGCATGTTGATTCCTGTATCAGTAATTTATTCCCTTTTCTTGCTGGGTAGTATCCCACTGCATGTATGTTTCACAATTTCTTCACTCATTCACTAGTTAAAGTCTTGTTTCCAGGTTTCGGTATTATGAACACAGCTATTATAAACATTCACATACAGGTTTTTCTGTGAACCAAAGTTCTTATGTCACTTAGATCAATAACCGATTGTTGGGTCATATGGTAAGGGTTTGTCTAACTTTATTTTATTAACTGCCAATAGGTATATAATGGTACCAGCTTGCATAGATGCCCTTTATCAGCTTAAGAAAGTTCTCTTCTTTTGTGAAATGTGTTTTTTGCATCTATTGAGGTGAACATATGTTTTTTTCTTTTCTCTGTTAATATGGTAAATTATTTTAATTGATTTTCAGATGTTGACTCAGACTTGCATTCTGAGGATAAACCCTACTTGTTTATGATGGATTATCCTTTTAATATATTGCTGGATTTGGTTTACCAAACTTTTGTTTAGAATTTTGGCATCTTTTCTCATGAGAGATATTGGTTTATAGTTTTCTTATCTTGAAATGTCTTTGACTTTGGTATTAAGGCAA
>NW_007839085.1:0-723 GCF_000696425.1 Galeopterus variegatus
GTTGATGCAGGGGTAAGAGGAAAAGGAGGGAGGAAAAAGAGGAATTGGTAAAAGGATACAACAATCAACTACATTGCCTACTGATAAATTAAATTTTTTTTAAATGGTCCAATGACCAGAATAGAAATTTCTCAAGACATACAAATGGCCAGCAAGTATATATTAAAAATGTGCAACATCACTAATCATCAGGAAAATGCAAATCAAAACCACAATGAAATATTACCTAATCCCAGTAAGAATGGTTACAATAAAAAAATCAAAACATAAGTGTTGGCGAGGATGTGGAGAAAAGGAAACTTTTACACACTGCTGATCAGAAGGTAAATTAGTACAACCATTATGAAAAACAGTATGGAGGTTCCTCGAAATATTAAAAATAGAGTGTCATATGATTCTGCAATCCCCCGACTTGGGTGTATATTCAAAGGAAATAAAATCAATATGCTGAAGAGATATCTGCACTCCTGTGTTTATTGCAGCACTCTTCACAATAGCCAAGGAAAAGAATCAATGTAAATATCTATTAACAGAGGAGTGGAAAAAGAAAATGTAGTATATATGCACAATTGAACACTATTTGGCCATCAAAAAAAAAAGAATAAAATTCTTTCATTTGTGGCAACATGGATAATAAAATTCTTTCATTTGTGGCAATATGGATAAATAACTTTTGTTAAGTGAAAGTGGCCAGGCATGGAAAGACAAATGCTGCATGATCTC
>NW_007839086.1:0-723 GCF_000696425.1 Galeopterus variegatus
GAATAAGATTAGTTGAATATGGTTGGCTTAAAAATAGGTAAATTAAATGGAATGTAAGTGGAATAAAAGTTTTTGAAGGTACTTTTAAAATAATTATGTTTTGTATACTATGTTTACTTAAAGATTTCTCGAATCTCTTTGGCAACTACACCCTTGCAAGTTTGCCAAGTTAAATTATAGATATTAAATATCAAGATAAAATATTGAAACACTAATAACTGAACATAAGTTCATTATGGTTATTTGTTTCGGGCTTCTTAAATTTTATAGAAAGACAAAATACATTTGGGTTTGTTAGTAAATATGTCCAGTTCCACAATGCATAATTGCTCTATGAGGAAGCCTATAGTTCTAAAAATTATAAAATGTGTATTTATAAAGTGTGGATAGGTGGCAGTTTAAATTGCTTACATCCTAGGGTATGACTGGAAATAGACTCAAAATTCTAATACATAATTATAACTACTAAAATAAACAATTTTGTTTACAAAGCGTACAGAAACGGATGTGTTTTTCGGTGAGAAGTTATAAAGCAGTCGTGAGAATCTATTTTTTTTAAACAAGAGGTGATTTTGTCTAGTTTACAGGTTATTTAAAAGTTGTTTCAAAGGAAAGAAATAAAGGAATGATGAAGATAAAACTAAATGAATATAGAAGGTTGGAAATAAAAAAAGTAAGAAAAAAATCTTGCATGGTCAAACTGACTAAAGTTGAATACATTAT
>NW_007839087.1:0-723 GCF_000696425.1 Galeopterus variegatus
GTGGCAACAGAAAGTACCACTTATGCACTGGGAGACTGACTTAATTCAATTCCACAAGCCTGTATTAAAGGCTCAATTCATGGTCCTGATGCCTCCTTTCGTGCACGTCTTGTTCCTATGTGTGGTCGGTCCTCAGCCATCAGAGACAGGAGTGTGGGGTTTGCCTGCCGAGCCTCCCCATCTGAAACTGCAGCCATGCTGAGCCTGCTGGCTATGCTTTGAGTGACCCAGCTGTGGCCAGCAGGAGAGCTTTCCAGGGACACTAAATCCTTCTTTCCTGGGGAATCATGGAGGCATCCAGCCCCTCCCAGAACATCTGGGCTGATTCCACCTCTGCCTATCACTGTGTGTCAGGGACACTGCAGGGATGGAACAGCCCATGAGGAAGTCCTTACAGAGAATTCTAGAGTAGGGGAGCCAACTTGCAAGTCTTAAGCTCATGAGCAGCTCTTGGAACATCACAGACAGGCTTTAAAGCAGCCTTGGTGGAAAAAGTGCCAATGAAGATGAGAAAAAACAACAAAGTAGCAAATAAATAAATAAAATGTTGATAGCTTATAACAAGAGCTAAAAAGAAAATAGGGCAGGGTACATATGTTAGATAGGTGGGTCAGGTACTGCCATTCTGAAGAAGTGACATTTAAGATGATAATTGAAGAAACAGGAAAAGCCATGGGAAAAATGTCTCCGGAAGAGGAGACAGCAAGTCTAAAGTCCCCAAGG
>NW_007839088.1:0-723 GCF_000696425.1 Galeopterus variegatus
ACATTTTATAGACTTTTAAAACCAGAATGAAACACATAAATAGTGCGGCAAGTTGTCAAGTTTTGTTAGGTTTTGCTTGTTTGAAGCCTTTGGAAAAGATACCTCACTTTAGCAAATCCTTCCAGCACCTGGACAAAAATAAAAACCAATGCTTATTACCTGATCTATTAGACAAAATTTACATTTTGTTTAGGTGAAAAAAGAAAATTATAAAAAATAATGTATTATATATAGTCTTATGAATTCATACAACTGAAACAGATCCAGTCCTTGCAGACTAGAAATAATGTGTTTGTATGGAGTATCCCAACCCCACCACCATCTTCCCCCACCCCCTTTTCTGGAGGCTCGACGCCAAAGAAGCCTTCTGGAGAAAGATAACTAAGTTTTACTTTACATTCCTTTTTTCCCCTTTTTTCTATTAGTTAGAGTGACAGGTTTCAAGTGATATTTGGTGGAAAAACAGACATGGATTGGAGTTGGTTTAAAAAAAAAAGGGCAAGTTTAAGAAGATGGCAAATTAGAGGGATAAGCATACAAGTCTTAAAATGAACAATATTCTTCAGATAATAAAAAGTTTTATGTCCAAGAAAGGAAACTGTGTTCCTGGACAGAATCCTCTCTACCAAACTGTATGTATCTATAATTAACAGAAGGATGCTTTAAGTCAAGTTTGGAGACAAATGTAGGTCCTTCCAAATCAAATAAAGAACCTCTTTCTCC
>NW_007839089.1:0-723 GCF_000696425.1 Galeopterus variegatus
TTGAAATCCACAAATCCCTTTCAAAAATTGAACTATGATTTCAATTTTTCCGGATACCTAATATACCACATATTATTCAGCACATGTATATCCATGTGCGTTCAAATAATGATCCTTGCTTTCTGTCAATTTTATGATACTCTCATATCATTCTTTTTAAAAAAGTGTTTTTATTAGAAAATACTTATTCTTGAAATTTCTCTTAAGTAAATAATAATATTAATTACAAGTTACAGTTATTGAAGACCTAAATGCACATATTTTGCATAAAAATCTCTAATTCTCACCCAACTCTGAATGGTAGGTGTTATTATGTACATTTTCTAGTTAATAAAAATGAGTCTCCAAGAGTTGAAATATTTAACCCATGATGACATGACTAATAAATGGTAGAGCTAGGGATGAAACCTACATTTACTTGACCCTAAAGGTCATTTCCACTCCTTAGCATTTTAACTCTTATTTAAAATGTAAAACTTGTAATCAAATTTATTTGATAAATTATTTTGCCACCTGTTGTTAATATACTGTATATATCATTAAGAGCTAAATATCAAACAATAATTCTTAAGTCAATACATGCTGATGTACTTTGAAATGTTTAGAAATGAGTTTCACTGAAACTCAACATGTAAAATTTTTCTCCAATTACAGGGTTATTCTTTTTTTTTTTTTTCCTTTTTGTCTTTTTTCATGTCCGGCAACGGATCGCAATCCTCAGTG
>NW_007839090.1:0-723 GCF_000696425.1 Galeopterus variegatus
TCAGAGAAGAGAAGGAAATAAAGGGCATCCAGATTGGAGAAGATGAAGTCAAACTGTCCCTATTTGCAGATGACATGATTCTATATATCGAATATCCCAAATCATCTACAAAAAAACCCTTAGAGGTGATAAATGAGTTCAGCACAGTAGCAGGATACAAAATCAACACACAAAATCAGTAGCATTTCTATTCACCAATAGGGAACAAGCAGAAAGAGAAATCAAGAAAGTCTACCCATTTACAATAGCTACCAAAAAAACAAAATACTTAGGAATTGAACTAACTAAGGATGTGAAAAATCTCTATAACGAGAACTATAAACCACTTCTGGGAGAAATTAGAGAGGATACAAGAAGATGGAAAGACATCCCATGCTCCTGGATTGGAAGAATCAATATAGTGAAAATGACTATACTACCCAAAGTAATATACAAATTCAATGCAATCCCCAATACCAAAAGTGATATACAAATTCAATGAAATCCCCATCAAAATTCCAATGACATTTCTCTCAGAAATGGAAAGAACTATACAGTCATTTATCTGGAATAACAAAAGACCACGAATAGCCAAAGCAACGCTGAGCAAAAAAAATAAAGCTTGAGGTATTACTCTACCTGACTTTAAACTATACTACAAAGCTATAATAATCAAAACAGTGTGGTACTGGTATAAAAACAGAGACACCGATCAATGGAATAGAATAGAGCACCCAGAAATCA
>NW_007839091.1:0-723 GCF_000696425.1 Galeopterus variegatus
GTCAGAAAATACCAAATTTCACTTTATTCTATAAACCAATGAAATACAGAAACTTTATAGTGTCTAGTAGTCCCATAATGTCAAATGTGACTGTAAGCTTTGCAATTTTGTTGATTTTTCATGACATTATTTTGCGTTGAAATGTTCCTTCCAGAGTTTACAAATCTCTTCTTCACATATCTCATTCAAACCTCAGAACAACACAGTGAGTTAGTCTGGTTAAGTAGCGTTGCTCTAAATTACAAAGGATGAAACCAAAAATATTTTTCTTTAATAGTTTTAAAAAATTAACTGTCATAAAGTAGCAATAAACTAAGGCTGTTTGATTTAGCCATAAATAATTATTGCATTGTCAGTGTTCACAGTTGTGTTGCTGTGGACACAGGAATGGAAGAGTCAAAGGATCTGTATGCACAATACCACTTAATCATTGCTAATTTGGCTCGTCTGAATATTCTGAATGTCAACTAGCCAGGATTGGGCCACAGGATATATAACTGAGGTAGGAATGAGCAAGCAGAAATAATTTTCAGACTGTATTACAGAAAGCATAAAATTTAGAAGTCTGTTCCTGACTTGATTTGAGAATTTAGGCAAGCAGGTCCCTCTTTCATTTTCCTACTGGACCCTCCTTCATTTTCCTACTGGACCATGAATGAAGAAATTTATGAATGTTTTTTAAAATGGAGGTTTAATTTTTCCAGTTATATCTTACATTGATTA
>NW_007839092.1:0-723 GCF_000696425.1 Galeopterus variegatus
GCCTGTGGGCCAATTTCCCTTTATCCAAGGTTTTATTTGGTTGTTTTGTGCCACTTAGTAAATGCACTTTTCCTCTAGTATTAAAAATCTCAAAAACCATTAACAGAAACACTTCATAGGGTGCATAAATATTAAGGGATAGAGTCCAGACACCCATTTCCTCAAACAATAAGCTAATTTTTAGCAATTTTAAATCTTCTTAGGAGCAGTATTGCATTCCCTTACTCTACTAAACTGCCAAACATGTTTGTTTGTTTGTTTGTTTAATTCACAAATAATTTATTTAACCTTTTATATTCTTTGGAAACATACTGCTAAGTGGAAAAAAGCATATTACAAAGCAGTGTGTAAGGTATGCTACCAAATGTCTTTTATAACTGCAGAATTACTTTTGTGGATGCTCTTGTTTTTGTGTGTATATCTGAATTACAGCACTTATTTTCAGCCTGGAAAATGTCCTTCAGTATTTCCTATAAGGAAGATCTGCTAGAAGAAAAAGCTTCTCTCAGCTTTTATATAGGTATATCGTTATTTCACCCTTGTTTTTGAAAGGTAGTTCTGCTGGATATAAGATGTTTCAATGAGAGGATTTTCGCCCCCCAGCACTTTGTCATCCCACTGCCTCTACCTTCTTTGTTTCCTATAAGAAACCAGATGTTAATCTTTTTTTTTTTTTTGTCCTTTTTGAGACCAGCCGCACCGCGCTCAGCCAGTGAGCACTGT
>NW_007839093.1:0-723 GCF_000696425.1 Galeopterus variegatus
ATTTGGGGCACTCTGCACTTTGCCCTCTACCCATCGGGTAGCAGTATTGTGGAGTGGTTAGCGGCATAAGCTATTGGAGTCCACAGAGACCTGGGTTCAAACCCTGACTCTGTCTCCTGTGAACTGTGGAATCTCTCTGTGCCTCAGTTTTCTCATCTATGAAATGAAGGTCATCATGCCTACTGTGCTAGGTGGCTGCAAGGCTAAGGTGTGACAATGTTTGCAAAGTGCTCAGCGCAGAGCCTGGCTGCGTGGAGAGCGGTCAGTAAATGTTGCCATGCGGTAAACACTCGGGGAGGATTAGGAATGGGACGTGGGGAGGAAGAGCACAGGTTAGGAGTCAGGGATCTGGGCTGTGGTCTCGTCGCTCCACCTCATGTGTCTCACAGATCTCACTGCATGGGAACTGCCTGTTTTCTTGCCGGTCTCTCAAGCACCAGGGGCAGGAGTGGGTGGTTCTCCATCCACTCCAAAGCCGTGCCAGAAATGCCCAGCTAAGAGAAGCACAATTCCTAGAAGGGAAGCTGAGCCACAGGACAAGTGAGGGACAGTATTCCCAAGCCCTTGTACAGCAATAGTGCTGGAAGGGGAGTCAGGAGACCGGCTGGTAGTCTAGGCTCTCCATTAATCTGAAAAGGCTATACGATGCTCTGGAAAAGGCAAAACTATGGAGAGAGTAAAAAGATCTGTGGTTGCCAGGGGTTAGGGGCAGGGAGGGATCAG
>NW_007839094.1:0-723 GCF_000696425.1 Galeopterus variegatus
AGGGAGTGGTTTAGCTTGGCACTGCCAAAAAATGTCAGGTGAGTTACATAAATAACCTTAAATATTCTAGCGACCATAATAAAAAGAGTAAAAGGAAACGGTGAAAATAATTTTAATAAATTTTAATTATTTTTTGGTACTAAGTCTTTGAAGCCCAATGTGTGTTTTATATGTATAGCACATCTCACTTCAGACTAGACACTTTTCAAGGGCTCCTTAGACACATCAGGCTGGTAGTTATCATATTGTACAAGTCTGAACAGAAGCAATATATATTCCTTCTGTCCAGCATGTGTATAGCAATGACTTGCTTACTTATATTGTATTCAATAGATATACTAGAAAAATAATAGATCGAGATGTATTAAAAAGATAATAGATATGTGTATACATATATATGTACATATATGAGTTATAAATAATTGGCCTACACAAATACAAAAGTTGGTAAGTCCAAAATCCTCAGGGTAGGCCAAGATGCTGGAGAGTTGATATTACCTGTGACATTGTGGAAAGGGAACAAATCTACTTCGAAAACTGGTTTACCAAGAAAATGCATGAAAATTGAAGCTATTATATAAATTTGCATTACAGACGACTGATATTTTAGAGTCTCTATAATTTATTGTTTTTAAATTACTAGCGAAACAATTGTAATGCACAGAAAATCCTAGAATCAAAATAATCAAGGCAGCATATACATAGTACCAAGCACACAAAAGG
>NW_007839095.1:0-723 GCF_000696425.1 Galeopterus variegatus
GGTCCAGTGCCCTCTTTCTACAGCATCCCATTGAGAGAGGCTGCAGAAATGCTGTTTTTTTTTTTATTTTATTTTTTTTAAATCATATATAAACGTTCAGCAAGCAAACACACTTCATTTGAACTCATATTTTTAATTGAGCCATCTATATTTTATATTCCAGCATCAAAATACCAAACAAATTAATTGCTACGTTTTTATTGCTGTTCTCATTGAAGTCTGGACTCTGCAGAGTAGATGTTACAAAATAACACATTTTTTTTAATTCTACTGCTGTTCTCATTGAAGTCTGGACACTGCAGAGTAGATGTTACAAAATAACACTTTTTTTTTTAATTCTAGACAAAATTTGACAAAACCAAGCATTGTCTTCCATAAAAATGAAATAAAGAGGGAGTTCCTCTTAACATGTGAAATGTCAGATTAGTATATAAAACACATAGATGAACAAACTGAGTGTGGAAAGCACAACATTTCCCTAATAAAGTACTTAATATAACTTTTATAGGATATTTGGTCTGTCCTAAGATTATCTGGTTGGGGGAGGTGTGGTGTAGATATACATGGGTACCTCAAAAAGTTCATAGAAAAATAGAATTAATAGATAATATGAATTTTTTCATAAACTTTGAAGTTCTCTTGTATATGTAGTAGTAAATAATCTTACAATTTTCATTAGTAGCATGTAGATATCTAGAAATAATTTCTATTCTGGTAATTAAG
>NW_007839096.1:0-723 GCF_000696425.1 Galeopterus variegatus
AAGAAATACCACATGTTCTCACTTACTGGTGGGAGCTAAAAATAAATAAATAAATTCACTCGCACACAAAAATAACCCGGGGGGGGGGGAGAAGATATAACAACTACAATCCTTTGAAGTTGTTACAACAAGCAAATGGAAAGGATATCATTGGGTGGGAGGGGGGAGAGGGAGGAGGGAAGTAAAAAAAAGAAAAAAAATTAATTTTAAAAGGAGAAACACAGTTTATGGTGAACGTGCATTCCAGTTGCAGAAAAAGCCTTTATTCTTTAATCATGGTACATTTTACCTGCCACACTTCTGTTTTCTGTCCAGGGAAATGGGCCACTTGCTATTTCATGTAATGCAGAATATCTGAAATTGGCATTTTGATTATTGCAAAACAAAATTTTGGCAGTAGTGCTCTAAAACAGTGCCCTAGCTAAGTGGAACCCGACAGGACTTCTATAAAAAGAAGAATCGGAAAGATGGCGACGGGTCTGAGCGGCCGTGCCAGGAGACAGTGCGATCTTGTGAGCCGTGCGCTGTGATACCAGAGTATTGTTTGCATTTCCAAGAGCAACAAAAGGCGAATAATTCTTTCAATAACGATCCTACATTGAAAAACAAGCGGCAGAAGGTTCGAGGCTTTGGGGCCGACACAGAGGAGGACTCCTGAGAGTGCCCAAGCCCGGCTGCGGGAACGAGCGATCAGCCCAGTCATCAAAAGCCAGGAAAGCCAGC
>NW_007839097.1:0-723 GCF_000696425.1 Galeopterus variegatus
CTCTCTTTTACTTTACCAAAAATGTTACAGAATCATTGTTATGTAAAGAGAAGATCAGAGAGTAAGTAGCTAAAAGAAATTGTAGGAAAAATATTGTAGATATTATAGAAGTCAGGCAATTGATTAATAAAATCATCATGTTTTTTTACTGAATGAATATGTCCTTATTTTCCTGAAAATGTCTTTTATAACAAACACAGAAAAACCCAGATGCAAAAAATTCCCTTGTCCACAAATCTGGCTTTCTGCTCTGGTTCCATCATTATGCCCAGGTACCTAGGGCCCTTGGCCATCTCACTCGTACATCAAGGGGCGCCTCCTTAGCAGGAGCTGTGCTGATCTGATACTTTCATCATATGGGTGTCTTGTTTAGACCAGAGAGAGCCAAGGTACTGCAGAATCTGATAAGAGGAGAAAAACTGTTTTGTTTTTGTTTTATAGCTTCTAAACTTTTATAGAACAAAACAATTCCATCATGTGAAGTTGCAGAGTTAGGAAGCACATCTGATGGTTGTGTCGATAAAAACACATAAATACCCATCACCTCAAAGATGTATTTTATGCTGAGAGGCATGTGTGCCCCAAGCTAGCTTTCCCTTCATTCTCACTTTCATTTTTAAATTTATGATTACTGGAGTAATTTTTGTATGTTTGGTTTAATTCTATCCTCTGGTTCTGTGCTTTCAGGGATGTTTTTGGATGGGAGAGGCTCTGTGTGGTCTC
>NW_007839098.1:0-723 GCF_000696425.1 Galeopterus variegatus
GTGTTATTTCCCTCCGGCACCTTCTGTCCACCTGGCAGCAGCAGAGTTTGATCATTCACATTTAAGTGAAAAGTCCTGTAGTAAAAGTCTAAATCTAAAGCTAAATCTTCTAGAGTTTTTTTCCTGCTGTTGTAGAGTCTTATTAGAGAGCGTAACTAATTTTTTGTTGTTTATAAAAGATTATTTTGGACCTGGTATATTTCTACATATTTATTGTAACCTGAAACATAATTACAATGTGCATAACAATCCACATGTCCTGTGTTAAAATGTGCATTTTAATAAAGTACATACATTTAAAATATTATGCTTATAAGTTTTTTTCTGTGAAACAGAATAGTTTTATATGACTTTATGAACAGCAAATATGATAGTGATTTAGTTTTAAATTTTTGGTCATCCTCCAGTCTAAGCAGACAAGATTTAAATTTGAAATTATTTTAAAGCAATGAAGGCCTAAATTATGAGTTTCTCAGTTTGGATGGACACATGTCCTAAGGCAGGGTGATATTTGGAAACAGGTAGCACACCACTTATCTGGCTAATCATGGGACAGATACTTAATTAAGGCTGTCTCTCCAGCTATAAAAATGGGGATGATAATACCTACTTTTCAAGACTTTTGTGAAAAGGAAGTTAGATTAAATCTATAAAAAACCTATCTGTCTGACATGTTATAGGTTGTCAAAGTGTCAATGTCATTTCTCCCTCTATAACGCACAC
>NW_007839099.1:0-723 GCF_000696425.1 Galeopterus variegatus
CCATATCATTTGGATCTGATTTCTCAGCCCTGCTGTGCTCTATGTTGGTTTCATTTTCAGAAATAAGAAACCTTATTAAATCCTTATTCTCTAGTATAATTGCACACCTACAATGCGCCAGATGTCCTAGATGCTGGAGCTATAGGAGGAAAGAAAACACACCCAAATTTCAGCCCTCATGGAGCTGACATTTCCCAATTGCTCTACCCCATCAGTGAACGGTTTATATTCTCCCAGGTTGGAGGAAAAAGAAAACCTCCTTCTTCCCCACAGTAACATGTCTCAGGATTGAATTTCATTGGACCAGCTTGTGTCATGTGACAATGTCTGAACCAATTGTTTTGGCTGGGGGCAGGGGTGGAATAAGCTGATTGGTCAGGCTGGGGCTTGGAGCTAGGGGGTGGAGTTAACTCCCCAGAAACCATCTGGATTGAGGATGGGTGGGGGTTTCCTCAGAAGGAAGGGTGTAGGTAGCAGGGTGGCCCAATGTTCCCAACAATGGTACAGTTGGAGGCAAAGATAAGGCTGAAGGAATCACAGGAAAGAGCGAGAAGAGAGAGAGAGGGAGCCAGAGCTGTGGGGTTCTGGGCTCAGCGTCCAGGCCCCGCCGAGTGCCTTGGGGGCTCCCAGCTGAAGCATTATGTTATTTTACTGGGCTCTGGGAATCCATCCAGCAGTGGATTCAGCAAGCCAAAGAAGGGTTCATGCCGTTCAAACACGAGG
>NW_007839100.1:0-723 GCF_000696425.1 Galeopterus variegatus
AACAAAACAACCAACTTAAAATTCTCTTTCTCTTTCACTCATTTAGTGAGAGAAGTTCACTGGGGCAGGTGGGGAGGGAGGGATGCGGCATCTTACGTGTGGACGCCTCGACTTCCTCTGGCTCTGTCCTCTGCATCTTCATCTGCAACAAGACTCAATTTCATAGACTTGGGACAAACAAACCTTGTGGGACTAGGCTTCTCCCATGAGTGGGTTCTTATAGGTTTGTTCCCTAAGAGGTGTGGCCGAGCCTCTTTTCCTTCCTTGCTTCACCTTTTTAATTGGAGTTTGGTGGCAGCTTAAGCTGTTCACCATGACCAGAGTCACTTGGATAAGTGACTGTCAGCAACAGCTTGAGAGACAAACTGTTTCAGAAAAGGATTATCTTTCCCAGAATGGTGGGCTAATGCATTTGTCTTCCTCATCTTTGTATATATTTGGCATATAACTGGTATTTCATTAGTGTTTTCTGAGTGGAATACAACTGGGTAATGAAATGACACATTATTTTCTTGGGAATTAAATTATTCACCACGATTAGCTCTAAGATGAGGAGATAATCTGGTTTATTGAGTCAAACGGAACTGTCTGATAACTAAATGAAGGTCTGTGCAGTGTGAGTGTTACAATCCTGTGAAGAACTCATCTGATTTCCTCTATTGACACACTTACTTGCTGCTGTCTAAACTTTCACTATTTGAAATTAATTCTTCTGATATGAAG
>NW_007839101.1:0-723 GCF_000696425.1 Galeopterus variegatus
GTGTTGTTTTGATACATGCATATCTGCACAATGATTCACTTAGAGTAGATAGCATAGTTTTGCCCTCATTAGTTCACCCCTAATGTTTCCCCCTCCACCCCCACCCTTCCCAGCCTCTGGTAACCATTATTGTACTACCTACTTTTTTTTTTTTAAACACACAAAGATTAAATCCTTATTGCAAAAATGAACTCTTAAAAATGAATTAGAAAAATCTAAGCAGAGACTTGTTTAAGGACATGAGCAGATAAATCACACACCCCAAAGAAATACACGTGGTTAATAAGTACATTCCAGAATCCGGTTGCAGGCAGGGGCAGGGCTGGCCTGGCCCCGTCTGAGGATGCCGGGCACTGGCTCGCTCCATTGCCAGCCTGGATGTGCAGTAGGGGCAGGGCTGAGGCCCAAGGCCCCTGCCTCAGGACCCCTCAGGGCTGGCTCCGTTGCTGGTGTTGCTTTTCTTTTGGGCATTCCACACCTCCACTCACGGAGTTATGGCTCATTCACTCACTCCTTCCCCCGCCACAGTATAAATAAGCCCCCTGAGAGCCTGGGCTCTCTGTCCACTTGTGAATATCATCTTCTAGAACAATATCTGACACATAATTGGTGCTCAGTATGATACTGGCTGAATGCATCAACGTATTAAACACCCATAATGCTTTCACCCTTATGTACAGCACAGAAATGAAGCACACAGTTCTTGCTTGGTGAGGGGCAGAG
>NW_007839102.1:0-723 GCF_000696425.1 Galeopterus variegatus
TGCTGCTGCTTCTTGCTTTCTATTTTAGTTCTGGAATCTCATTTCACACCTAAGTAGACTCTTCCTCTCCCTGGTTCCTCTCATTGCTCCGGCCCATTTACCAGAATGGGTGCACTTGGGTTGGTCAATGAGGCTACATAGAAGCGAGTTTACCTTGATGCAGATGGTGTTTCCCTTTCCTTTCTTCCCACTTTATAGGCTATCATAATGGTAGGGAAGCAAAAAGTTTATTTTACAAAATCATTTTGTTATCTGATTCACAGGAAGGACATGGTTTATAAGAAGGAGCTTTCCTGAAGTATAAAGGTTCTAAAAGGCATGAATGGTATTTCTGGAACAGTAGAGAAAATTTTTACCTGTTTATTTTGTTGCCGGCTGCAAAATAGATAAGATATTATGAAGCTACAACATGAAATAAAATGTACCTGCTTGTTTTCTCATTGCTAGCTTATATTTGTAGAGCTTGGCTGTTGTTTTAGATTTGTGTTGTTTTAGAAGTATGTTAAATAGGTACTGCACCCAGAGTTGAAAATGGAAGAAAAAGAGAAAATCACCCCAAAACAAAGAGGAAGAAAAACAAACAAACAAACAACAACAACAAAAAAACAATAAGAGAGAATGCAAGAGGGTTTAGGTCATCTAGGTGCTAGTGAGTCCATAAGGTTTACTGAGAAGTCAGAGTTTGCAAAACACAGTGCCTGGCACAGGAACAGAAATCAACTC
>NW_007839103.1:0-723 GCF_000696425.1 Galeopterus variegatus
ATTGAGTCTCTGTTGCAAGATAAGAATCATAACACAGCAAGGCTGCTGGTTCTAAGACAGAAAGATTACTAATTGATATGTAAAGTTACTAAAAAGCTGCTGGGGGGAAAAGGAATGTTTGCTAAATCAAGCCTTTGTTGCAAATTGCATTACAGAAGGTCACCTTGCTTGACTTACTGAATGTTACCAGCTTCTATTGTTAAACTTGTTAAACTGTACTTAGCAAAACCCCACCTATGTTTCTTCCTGTAACTTCCTGGTTGGTCTGGAGAAAAAAATGCAGGAAGAGAACCCCAATTTGTGGTTAATTTCCCAAATGGAAGGATGCCTCAGGCTTGAGGGTCCTGGGATATTAACCCCTTTCTGGGGCTTCTCACTGCTCAGAAGAGATGGGCTTTGAGTAATCTTTGGTGGCTCTGTCACCCAGGGGAATAGTGGTGACAAATCCATGGGAGGCAAAGCAACATAAGTAGAGTCAAAAGCCCCTTTGGGGACACGTCTAGAATACAAAATTGCAGTTCTAAACAGCTCTCCAGTAGCCTTAAAAAAAAGTCTCCCTTGCTTCCTAGGAATAACATGTGATGTTGTCAGTTAATTTCTATATATTTCACTCAGGTTAATCAACATTTACCTCATCCCATTTGCTTACCACCAAAGAACCATACCAAGTTTAAGACAGCTAAACTCATATCCTCAAAACACCCAACCTATGATTGACTACAC
>NW_007839104.1:0-723 GCF_000696425.1 Galeopterus variegatus
TTTCAAAATCTCTGTCAAAAAGCGTCAGAGAAGCTTCCGAGCTTAGAATCCAGCATAACACCCTGAAGCGAAGGTGTGCTACTTATAAGACACGTAGAGCTGAGAGGAGTTTGTTTTCAGAAATTAGACGTGAAATCACACTTAAACGGCTCTCAAACAGGCTTGAAATGTGTGTTGAATATCTCTGCCAAAAACACTCACTGGAGGTTGAGATTTCACAAGCCAGTTTAACACTGATGCAGGAGGCAGCAGAATGTGGTTCTCACGTCTAGCCTGTAGGAATTCGTGTTTGCAAGTTCTATGTGGAAGCCCATTGGAGCCTAAGGGGGAAACGGCTTGTGAGACTTCTCTTTCAAAATCTCTGTCAAAAAGCGTCAGAGAAGCTTCCGTGCTTAGAATCCAGCATAACACACTGAAGCGAAGGTGTGCTACTCATAAGAGACGTAGAGCTGAGAGGAGTTTGTTTTCAGAAATGAGACGTGAAATCACATGGCAAACGGCTATCAAACAGGCTTGAAAATTGTGTTGAATATCTCTGCCAAAAACACTCACTGGAGGTTGTGATTTCCCAAGCCAGTTTAACTCTGATGCAGGAAGCAGCAGAATGTGGTTCTCACATTTAGCCTGGACGAAGTCAGGTTTGCATGTTCTACGTGGAAGCACATTTGAGCCAATGGTGGAAGGGGCTTGTGAGACTTCTCTTTCAGAATCTCTGTCAAAAAG
>NW_007839105.1:0-723 GCF_000696425.1 Galeopterus variegatus
CTTTATAAATTACCCATCTCAGGTATTCTGTTACAGCAACACAAAAATGAACTAATACACTATAAAGGTCATATATAAAAAAAGCTATGGCTAACACACTCACTAGTGAAAGACTGAAAGTTTTTCCTTGAAAATCAGAAATAAGGCAATAATGCTCACCTTTACCATTTCTGTTTAACATAATATTGGTTGTTCTAGCCAGAGCACTGAGGTAAGAGGAAGAAATAAAAGGCATCCAAATTGGAAAAGAAGAAATCCATTTTGTCTGTTGGCAGATGACAGGACATTACATACAGAAAATCCTAAACAGTCCAGTAAAAAATTATAGGAACTAATAAACACTTCAAGTAAATTGAAGGATACAAAATTAACACAAAAAATCAGATGAGTTTCTATACACTAGCAATAAAAACTTCAAGAAGGAAATTAGAAGAACAATCACATTTACAATGGCATAAAAAATAATAAAATATTTAATAATAAACTTAACCAAGGGGGTGAAAGACTTATATATGGAAAACTACAAAACATTACTGAAAGAAATTAAAGACAGATAAATAGACATTCTATGTTTATGTCAGATAGGAGAGCTTGAGAAAATGTGACACTGGAGCAGATGTCCTCGACTTTCTCTTCATCTAGGTTCAGACCCGAACTGAGAAGAAGGATGTTTAATAGGAACAGTCTAGATTACTGAAGGAGTTTGGACGCTTTTGGTGTGCT
>NW_007839106.1:0-723 GCF_000696425.1 Galeopterus variegatus
ATCCAATTCCCACTCCCCCCTCCAGGGTCTGCGTTGAATATCCCGCGGGTCGGGACAAACTTAGACTTCTGTCCTTAATAGACTGTAGTGAGGTTTCCCAAACCCCTGATTGGGTGGGGTGGTATTAGAGAAGGCCAAGTAGGAAGCCATAACTTTTATTCCCATCAGGCAATTACTACTCCCTACCCTGCAGTGACAGTGCAGTTCAAGTAGGAAGCTTTTACTTCCACCCCTACCTGGCAATAATAAGGTGCCCGTCCCCCTCTTTGCAGGGTGGTGTTCAAGGGTGCCTAATGGAGAGTCAGGACTTTCACTAATGCCAAGAGTAATGAGGTCACCCAATATGTGGTGTTAGTGGAAGCCACATGGGGAGCAGTAATGTGCCATGCCCACTCTTTCCAGCCAGGGAGATATCAATGCAGGCATGGTCAAGAGCTAGAACTTCTACATGGCGTAGCAATATTGAAGATTCCTCTTATTAGGCATTAACAGTGGCTGAGTAGAGAATGGCGGCTTTTGTCACCAGCTGGCAGTAATTAGTAGGTACCCTCCTCTCACTGTCATAGCAGTGTCAGAAGAAGACAGAGAAACATTTAAATAAGGTACAGAGTCTTATAATATAATACCCCAAATATCAGGTTTCCATTGAAAATTACTTAGCATAGCATAACAAAAACCAGGGAAATCTTGAACTGCATAAAAAAAGGAAATAATAGATTCCAA
>NW_007839107.1:0-723 GCF_000696425.1 Galeopterus variegatus
CACTAAATTTGCACCCATGGAAATTTGAGTCCCTAGACTTGGTGCTGTCTAAACTGTGGCCGTATTTCTACGGTTGCATCCATCACATGTATTATGATTATCTGCTGGTGTATCTAAGCCACTCGACTGCCAGTTCTCTGAAAGAGACGGGGTCTTCCTCCTGTATCATGCCTGACAAATAAAAATGCTTTTCAAAAATGTTTATTACATAAGTGATTGCTGTGATCTGATTATTTGCTCGTTTGGTCCTCTCTGAAGTTTATGATGACAATATCAAGTTCCTCTGTCCTTTCTTGAGCCAACGTATTCACCTCCATAATAGCAGCTAGCACTTTGGAGTATGTACACTACAGGCACTGTGTCACACACCCTGAGTGCATTCTCGTTTAACCCTCAGCACAACCCTAGAGGGCTGATATTATGATTATCATTGTCTTCATTCTGCCAAAGAGAAAACTGAAGTTTAAAGAAGCTGAGTGATTTACCTGAAGTTACCTGCAAGGAAGAGGCTCAGCCAAGTTAAGTCTATATCTGTTAAATTCCAGAGCTAACAGCTGATCTTAATCATTTCACAAAAATTCTGAACTGAAAATGAGCCAAAGAAAAAGCTGAGTGCCCCTTAGTAATGGATAAAAAGGCCACAGGCCTTGTAAAAATGCAGCGAGTTTTTCCCCTCTTCCATCTTCAGTGACTCCAGACAGGAGCCCCGAGCTCCCCTGCCTG
>NW_007839108.1:0-723 GCF_000696425.1 Galeopterus variegatus
TTGGGCCTCTCTGGAGAGCCACCTCTCTGGTTAGCTTGGACTCTGCTGGGCTGCTGTATCACACATTGGTGGCCCCACTGGGTGTGTGTTTTCTGCCGAGTCTCCGCCTCCCTAGCCGGATGTCTCCCCGCTCTGTGCACACTAGGCGGGGCTGTTGGACCTCGCAGAGGTGGCCTGCAGGGTGTGTGTTTTCTGCCGAGTCTCCACCTCCCTAGCCAGATTCCTCCCTGCTCTGTGCGCTCTAGACTGGGCTGGGACATGTCTTCTGCTACCCTTGTCTATCAGCCAGGCCTTCAAGCCCCTGCTTGGCACTGCCCCTCCCAGGAATTCTTTCAGGTTTCTTCTAGGCGCAGACGACCGGTCACTCTGTGTGCCTTTTGTAGCACTGTATAGGGCTTTCTCAGGACTTATCACCTTCCTCCTGGTATTGCAGTTATCTGTGTACTTGTCTTATCTCCCACACCAGAGCATGAGCTCCTTGGGGGAGGATCCCGCAGCACACAGTTCCTCTTTGATTCCCCCCGGCGCGGACCAACTCCGGAGCCTGATTTCTAGTTTTAATCTGCTATGGTCTGAAAAGATATTTGAAATGATTTCAATTTTTTATAACTCATTGAGTCTTGATTTGTGACCTAACACTTGATCTCTCCTGGAGAATGTTCCTTGCGCTGATGAGAAGAATGATATTCTGTGGTTGTTGGATGAAATGTTCTGTGGCTATCT
>NW_007839109.1:0-723 GCF_000696425.1 Galeopterus variegatus
AAGAACACTTACTACACTTCTGTCAGATGTATTAGGCCCTCTGGGCATGTAAAAAGCACAGCCCTGGTCTCAGTAATTCAGGAAGAAATGCATTAAAAAATGCAAGAAAAATTCTATACATATTAAAAATTTCACAGTGATGATGTAATAGATCTCGATGGTGGGAGTATGTATTTTTTCTGCATGTCTAACATTTTCAGTACTTTAAAATTTCTCCTATGAGTACTTAATACTTCTGTATTAAGACAACAGAACAACAGCAGGAAAAATAAAAAAAACCCATTATCCTTGAGAGAGAAGATAGAGGAATAGAGTAAGGTCCCTGAGGAAGCTTGAAGGATGACTGTAGACAGAGTTGGAAGGATGGGGTTCTGTAGTTTTTGACAGAGGGAACGAGAAAAGACTATCTAGGAAGAAATTCGGAAGTGACCTTCCTTCCCAAAAAGCAAACACTAGTGCCAGTCCCTGTCCCTCCTCTTGCCTGACCCCACTTCTCTGGTGTATCCTCTAAATGTCTGAATCCCTGCTTGTTGATTCCAGAAGCTTCTACTATACTTAAATCTTCAAATGTTTTTCATTTGTCTAATTTCAAATGTTTTTATTTTGTCTAATTAAAGAATTTTATTGTCTTTATCCTGACATTGAAGACCTCTGGTGATTTGACTCCAGTTTTTTCTTTTCATTCTTTTTTTTTTTTTTTTTTTTTTTTTTTTTTTGGGGGGG
>NW_007839110.1:0-723 GCF_000696425.1 Galeopterus variegatus
TTCCTCCTCTCAATTTCATTTATTTATGCTCTGATTTTTATTATTATTTTTTTTCTTCTGCCAAGTTTGGATTTAATTTGCTCTTTTTTTCTAGTTTTCCTGAAATGAAAGCTTAGATTATTGATTTTGATATTTGTTTTTTTGTAATATATGGATTCAACATTGTAAATTTCCCCCTATGCTCTGCCTTCACTGGAACTCACAAATTTTGATAGATTATATTTTCATTTTTATTTATCTTAAAATATTTTTAAATGCTTTTGAAACTTACCCTTTGACCAATGTGTCATTTAAAAGTGTGTTTAGGCTGGCCAGTTGGCTCAGTTGGTTAGAATGCAGTGTTCTAACACCAACCTCAAGGGTTTAGATCCCTGTACCAGCCAGCCACAAAAAAAAAAAAATGTGGGTTTGATCTCCAAGTATTTGATTTTCCAGGTCTGAGAGCATACTTTGTATGATATTTATTCTTTTAAATTTAAGATATGTTTTATTTCCCAGAATCTTGTTGATCTTGGAAAATGTTCCCTGTGAGCTTGAGAAGATGTATTCTAAGAGTAAACAAAAACAAACAAACAAGAATAAAAAAAGAAGGTGTATTCTGCTATTGTTGAATGAAGTGTTCGATCAATGCCAATTAAATCCATTTGATTGATGGTGCTGTTCAGTTCAAATATCGCCTTACAAATTTGTCTACTGCTTCTGTCGGTTACTTGTAGAAGGGTG
>NW_007839111.1:0-723 GCF_000696425.1 Galeopterus variegatus
AGTTCCTGTTCTCAAAGGAAAAGCTTTCAGCTTTTCCCCATTCAGGATGATATTGGCAGTGCGTTTATCATATACGGCTTTAATTATTTTGAGATAATTTCCATCTATACCTAACCTATAGAGAGTCTTTTTCATGAATGAATGTGGAATTTTATCAAATGCTTTTTCAGCATCTATAGAGATAACCACATGGTCCTTGTGTTTGATTTTATTAATATGGTGTATCACATTTATTGATTTGCATATGTTGAACCAACCTTGCATCCCTGGGATGAATCCCACTTGATTGTGGTGAATAATTTTACGAATGTTTTGCTGTATGCTGTTAGATAGTATTTTATTGAGGATTTTTGCAACTATATTCATCAAAGATATCGGCCTGTAGTTTTCTTTTTTAGTTTTATCTTTACCTGGTTTTGGCATCAGGATGATGTTTGCTTCATAGAATAAGTTCGGGAGATGTGCCTCTGTTTCAATCTTTTGGAAAAGATTGTAAAGAATTGGTGTCAATTTCTCTTTGACTGTTTGGTAAAATTCTGCTGTGAATCCATCTGGTCCTGGGCTTTTCTTTGTTGGGAGCCTTCTGATAACAGCTTCAATCTCCTTTATTGTTTTTGGTCTGTTCAGATTTTCTATGTCTTCTTGGCTCAGTTTTTGGAGCATGTGTTTGTCCAGAAATTTATCCATTTCCTCCAGATTTTCAAATTTGTTGGCATATAGTTG
>NW_007839112.1:0-723 GCF_000696425.1 Galeopterus variegatus
TACCAATGAGCTGGTCAGTTAGCTCAGTTTGTTTAAGTGTGGTGCTGATAACATCAAGGTCCAGGGTTTGATCCCTGTACTAGCCAGTAAAAAAAAAGAATTTACCAATGAAACCATCTGGGCCTAGAGCTTTCTTTAGGGAAGATTTTTTAAAAAATCAATTTCTTTAATAGATATAGGGCAATTCAAAGTTTCTATTTCGTCTTGTGTCAGTTTTAGTAAGTTGTGTTAGTTAGATAAGGAAGGTCTTAACTGCTAGACTGCATCTTATTTTCTTGAAATTAACTACACTTGGAGCTATTAAAGGGTTTTATGTAAAAGAGTAACAGTACTTCAGAAAGGTTAATCTGGAGAATGTACAATAAGCGTTTGGGAAATAGGTCAGGGAAAAAGTAGAAACAGAGGTGTGAGAACGAGATATTAGACTTTTACAGAAATGTGAGGAATAAGTCACAAGGGCTTTGACTAGAGCAGTTTTGGAAACAGAGAAAAAGAACCAAACTTGGGCTGGCCCGTGGCTCACTCAGGAGAGTGTGGTGCTGATAACAGCAAGGCCCTGGGTTCGGATCCCATATAGGGATGGCCGGTTAGCTCACTTGAGAAAGCGTGGTGCTGACAATACCAAGTCAAGGGTTAAGATCCCCTTACCAGTTATCTTTTAAAAAAAAAAAAAAAGAAAAAGAACCAAACTCAAGAAACATAACCACTTTTTTATCTTTATCT
>NW_007839113.1:0-723 GCF_000696425.1 Galeopterus variegatus
ACCCACACACAACTTGTTTACAAGAAATGTCCAGGGAGCCTGACTAAATTATTCTATTTTCACCACAATATCTAAGAAGGCTTTGCCTAATCCAGGCTCATAAAAATGTAGGCCTATATATTCTTCCAAGAATTTTAGTTTTAGCTCTTACATTTAGGTCTTTGGTCCATTTTGAGTTAATTTCTGTTTCTGATGTGTAGAAGGGACCCAACTTTACTCTTTTGCATGTAGGTATCTAGTTGTCTCCTCACAATTTGTTGAAGAGATTACTCTTTCACCAGTGAATTTTCATGGCACTCTTACCTGAAATCAATTAACTGTAAATGTAACAGTTTACTCCTAGACTCTCAATTCTATTCCATTGGTCTATACAAGTGTATTTATGCAAATCCCACACTGTCTTGATTACTGTGGCTTTGTAGTAAGCTTTGAAATAGGGAAGTGTGAATCCTCCAGTTTTTCCAAGATTGTTTTGCCTATTCTCTCTCTCTCTTAAATATCCATATGAATTTTAGGATCAATTTCTCAAATTATATATCTTATTATTTGTTATTTGATAGTATTGTGGCCCAGACCCTTTTATGAACTCAAATTTCTTTATTTTTACTACATGTAAAATTCTGCTGTATATTCTGGAATGCTTAAAATCTTAACTCTAATTAAAAAAAATTACAGAATGACATAGTCTTAAATTTGGACCTCAAGGGTAGAAACATCCTTCAT
>NW_007839114.1:0-723 GCF_000696425.1 Galeopterus variegatus
CCTCTGTAGAGAAAATCCAACTCTGCTTTATTCTTTGCATCAGTTTATAGATTTATGTTCACATGGAGTTGCCAGCTCAAATCTTCAGTCAAAAACAGAGTAAGGTGTGTGTGTGGGTGTGTGGGTGTGTGTCCACTCACATGACAGTAACAAGCATTTTTGAAAGCAAGAAAGTGTCACCCTGTGAGGCTGCAGTTTTGGGCTACTGAACCTGATAGTGCCCATTCTGAGGATATGGGTGGACATGGAGCCTGGAAGAACAGTCTTGGAAGTGAGGATTAATCAATTGCTGAACAATTATGGCCAGTCACTACATTTAAGTGCCCTTTGCAAATAGCTCCATCCTGGCCCATCAATCCCAGTCACAGACCAACAAAATAGTATCACCAAGACCCTAGACTGGAAGAAAAGGACCCATGAGACCCATCTGGCTATCTGGAAGTGACTGAATCCTCAGATTTCTGTCTAAAAATAATTTTTAAAAAGTGAGGTATCTTAGTAACTGTCAAATCACTGGTTTCCCCTATTTTTCACTTGTGAAACTTTTTGGATAATCTAACAGACCTAGTCTGAAAGGTCAGGGAGTACTTATTTAGGAGGAATGAGGAAACTAATGTGGCAAAATGGGGAAGCCCGAAAAATAATATTTATCATGAGTTTGCGCTTGGGTTTGATGTCTTAAAATCTCCCAAATGCTCAGAGACTCCCATGGTCAGCTGGACT
>NW_007839115.1:0-723 GCF_000696425.1 Galeopterus variegatus
TTTTTTTTTTATTTCTACTGACTTTGAGCTCACATACAGGATTTGGACCTTTCAAATATTCCAAATATTCCTCTCATGTTTTTATTATTTATTGCTTAGCTAATCAAATACACATGCTCTTTTAATTTTTCCTTATACATAAATTTCTCCATTGTTCATATTATTTTAAAATCTATTTCTAGGTGTTTGAAATTTCTGATCCTAGGATCTATCTCACTTTCTAGAATTAAGTGCTCAGAAATTACTAGAAGACCACAGGTTAGGGTGATAACCTAACCAGAATAATGAGAAGAAAAATTTCAACTTACTATGCTTCCATTATATTTTAATAATTCATTCTATCAATGGTTAAAAAAATAACACCCTATATCTTACTTATTGGTTCCTAATGATTTTATTCATCATTTTAAACAATTTTTAAGACTGTTGGGTGTATCATAAGCTAGGGAAAATAACATTCAATTGCGACTCTTAAAACCTGAGTCTGAGGGATCCTGCAAAACATAACCTTAGGCACGTTAGAATATTTTTCACTTACATGTATAAAGAAGAAAATAGAATTAGCATTTTAATACCTGCCTTGCCTTCTGTGTAGAGCTTTTTAGAGTTTCAAGTAAGATACTGTTGATAAACTTGCCTTGTAAACTACATAGTGCATTAAAATTATAAAGTAGGATTAGTCCTTCATGCTTTGTGCATTGGCTTATAAAAGTGGTAACATTG
>NW_007839116.1:0-722 GCF_000696425.1 Galeopterus variegatus
GTGGGTTCTTTCCTGGCATGTAAAGCTTTTTGTGCAACTTGAGGGCTTTTGAGGTTTTCTTTTTTTTTTTTTTGAGCTTTTGATTATAATCCTTGTTTTAATTAAAAGCACTAATTTACTGTTTACCACATTAATTGAATTTTGACTATAATCCTTGTTTTAATTAAAAGCGCTAATTTACTGTTTACCACATTTATTGAACAATGACTAGAGGGCTGTAAAGGGGGACATTTATACAGCAACATCATTATATTGTTGGTTGCCAACTCTTAGTATAGAAACCTGATTGACTTTCCCCATCTTGACTTTCCCCCTCCTCTCACCTTTCCATATTTCATCAATGGCATCACCTCCAAGTGACTCGTCTAGTAGGACAATGTGGCATGTGAGACCTCCCCCCCCATGCTCAGATGTGGTGGCCACAGAGGTCCACTCAGGGGATTGAATGTGCATGTAAGGAGCACTCGTCTGTGTACCTTTCTTGAGAAGACTTTTGAAACTCAAGTTTACAAAACAATTACATTTGAATTCTTAAGTGCTATCCCAAACCTACATAGGGTTTTTTTGTTTGTTTGTTTGTGGTAAAATGAAGTTTGTCCGTCCTTCAATTTTAAAGCTCAACTGAGGAGTAAATTGAGTCTTTGATTATGGAGTTTGTTGCTTTAGTATAATAAGATAATAAAGCATTTTTCTTTCTGAAGTAAGCCATAGTCACTATCATA
>NW_007839117.1:0-722 GCF_000696425.1 Galeopterus variegatus
AATATGTGGTCTGAATCTATTCAGTTACATTCCATTTAGAAAACCAGAAGTGTAAAAAAAAGTACAAGGATTAATTTAAGTAAAATGTGGAAACTCTGAGTGAAAAAAGCCAAGATTCTATTTTAGACATTAAAGTGCTTATATAGAAATATTGTATTATTTCAAATATGTAATAGAATGCTGTAGAATTCTATATAAATTGAATCCAGTATAGCATAAGAGCACCATAGCTGGGGAGGGGAAGGGTGTAGCATTCATGAGGTAGGCATGTTATACGCAAATATGTGTGATGGTAGCAGAAGAGACACTGCGTGTCCCTGTAGAAACCTAAAGCAATGAGGAAGCTTCTCTGTCATGTAAATCCACATTGGTATCCATGACATTCATATACTTGAAAGAGCCAGCCTTGTGCACACTCACTGGCACACCTGGGTACCCGTCCTGGGCTCCAGGTGGCCCAATTCGGATTAACTCATTTTCTATACCAAACAGGATAGAGCAGTGGAGGTGGGGATAGGGATGTATCACTGCCAGTAACACGTCAGCCCTAACACTCAGCACATGTGTGTGAGTATACATACAAGCTTCCTCCTGCCAGGCTTAGGGGATCCCACATCCCAATCTTGCTGAGTTAAGAGGGCATGTCTTCTCAGCAGCAGTTGTACATGATTCTTAATAGACTGTAGATGCACTGGTCACTGATTTAAAAATAAGTTTGATTT
>NW_007839118.1:0-722 GCF_000696425.1 Galeopterus variegatus
AAAAAAAAAATTTTAAAAAGGAGGGTGGGCATTAGAAGATGGCTAGGCCTAGCTAAAATAAAGAGTTTTAGTTTATGAAGAAAGTTCTTGGGTGGAGAATGATGTCCCAATAAACATAAACAAGGAGTTAAAAGTAAGAAGAGTTTGGGACCTTAACAAAAGGACAAAGCAAGGAAGATAAAGGACTAATCTAAAGGGAGTTGAGACCGAGAGAGATTGTTTGGGTGGAGAACTTTTATTCTGAACTTCAATTATTCATGAAGACAGAAGAAAAAAAGACAGAAACACAGAAAGAAAGAACACGGATCACACCTGCCTTTGAGTACAAATAGAAACCTCATAAAGTCTACAAATTTCCATTCTCACTATTTCTAAAGGGAGATCAGCCATTTGACATTCCTAAATTACACAGTTCAAGAAAAAAATAAAATAAAATATTGATTTTAGAAAAGATTTCTTTCAAAATAAGCAAAATAACATTTCCAGAGAAAAATACATTTGGAAAACCCTGAATTCTACATTCCTTTTGGATTACCTTAATGCCTGTTTGTATTATAAAATGTTTGAGATATCTTCCAGGTTGGAGAAAAAGAATTCACTTATTTTTGTTTTATTTAGCATTTCTCAAACTTACATGAACTCAGAGCCATTTTGGGGAACAACAACAACAAAAAAAATGAATAGAGTGATCCTGAATTGCAGATTTCTTGGAGGAAAATGGC
>NW_007839119.1:0-722 GCF_000696425.1 Galeopterus variegatus
AAGGCTGTCCTCATTTCTAACTCTGCTGGGATTGCCCTTTATTCATTTTTGCATACAATTGACCAATTTCTTCCCCCTTGGTTACTGAGTAGTATCTGGAAAATAAAACCGATAAACAGAAATAACTAAGAATGGGATAAAAATCTCTTGGGATTGGCTCTACTGACTTTTCAACAAAATCCATACGTTTTCAATTCGATATAAGTTAGAAATGACAGAGAAGAGTGGGACAACTTACGAAAAAGTAAGCAATGACAGAAGAGTGGAATGAAAATGGAAGCAAAATTTAAAGGAAATGAGGCTTTTCCAGCTCTGTGGTAGTTCAATTTCCAAGAGAAACTATATAATAAAGGGAAAATAACTCACCTTTCAACTTCTCAAAATGACTATATTACTGGAAAAAAGAGACTAAAGTAACATATAAAAGGCTTCCTTTTCATCCCAGAAATTCCTGTCTGGAAACAATATCAGTACTAATTCTCTTATCATTGTCAATTCCATTATCAGTGTCAACCCATATTAACACTTTGTGTTTGGTTTTTAGCACATGAGGCGGTACCTATCAGTAAGTTCCTTTTCTTTTCATATATCTAGTACAAATTGGGATTCAAAAATGAGGAAAAAGGTTTTCCTAAATCTGACCCAAATTCCACTTAATGCTTCTATTTACACATCTCTGCTCTCCCTCTCGCTCAGTAGTCTGCTGAGTGATTAATTTCTCA
>NW_007839120.1:0-722 GCF_000696425.1 Galeopterus variegatus
CCACAGTATATAAACTGTTTCTAGCTCACAGAATTTACTTAATAACCTATGAATCTGCGACCAGTATTTTAATTTAAGTAATAAGCTCGAATGAGTGTTCAAGAGCCATATATGGTTACCGTATTTGATAGAGAAGATCTAGAGGCTTGATTCTATTTTTTAAAACTTTTATATGCAAAGAATACTTCATAGGTGTTACTGTATATGTCCTGTTTTAAAGTTCCCTGTCAACCTTTCACCAAAAAGATATAGGACCCATTGGTGATCATTTCCAAATCCATTATTTTATTAGGGATTGCATAAAAAAACAAAACTTGAATTTATTGGAATAGAATATAAAGTAGAACAGTATGCAATAGAATAGATTGGGATGGAATAAAATGAAATTGAATGAAATAAATTATAATATAATAGGAAAGTACTGTTCATGTGTAGTAAGGGAAAATATTTTTTAATAAACTTTAAAGTTATATATATATATGTATAAGTGTACTGGGTCATAGGAAAAAGAGTATATTTGTTATTGTGGCTCACAATCAAAATTTTCTAAATCACTATACTAAATCACTGGGCTTTTGTAAAACCATATATTATTTTGAAAATCAGATGAAATTTATGCATATACAATATGTTCCATACTGATTAAGTTATGATTTTGCCTAAGTTCTTCCATGGATTAATCCCTTAAACTGAGAAACACAGGTCAAAAAACAATGCACTGT
>NW_007839121.1:0-722 GCF_000696425.1 Galeopterus variegatus
GGCAGAGAGGAGTCGCCGTGACAGAGGCCTGCAAAGCCTACAATATTTACCATCCGGCCCTTATAGAGAATGTGCTAGAGGAGGGATGAGAGGAGATGAGAATGTGAGGTTGGGGAAGCCTCTCTTTCAGTACAGGGGCAAATCCATGATGGGAAAAGGGCAACGCGAGGAAGGGCCAGGAGAAGAGGAGTCAAACGGGGCTGACCTCACGCCACTGTCCAGGTTCGGGTCAGGACTGTATATCAGTGAGACGGGCACAGGTGAGACAGGAAGGCAGCACAATGCAGAAAGAGCCATGGCCAGAGGGTGAGGAGCTGAGTGTGCAGCTCTGGTGGGCTCCACTCCCACCAGCACATTGCCTGTGAGCAGGTCACCTAACCCTCTGAGCTCCTGTCCCCTGCTCTGAAGGAATGAATGGAAGAGTGTCTGTCCTGTGGAGCCAGAGAGAGGACAGGGAGGGGATGGTCCACATGGACATGCTTGGTCCTGGCATTAGGGCTGGAAGATAAGTAGGTGTCCACAGGCATGCAGGGCTCAAAGGTGTGGAGGATTAAGTGAAGGGTCAGTTCAGGCCACTGTCTAGGGACTGGTGAAAGGAGTCACAGTAGCTAGAGCTGAAAGGCAATCGGGGGCCAGATCCTGAGCTGACACACAACTTTCTTGTCCTTTGCTCCGCCTTGGGTTATTTCTTTCCCCTTTCTGTTCATGTCCCTCCTCCCAAT
>NW_007839122.1:0-722 GCF_000696425.1 Galeopterus variegatus
AAGAGGCAGTCTCTTCCTCAGCATGTATTCATGGTGCCTTTGTGAAAGATCAGATGGCTGCAGGTCTATAGGTTGATTTCTAGGTTCTGTATTCTGTTCCATTGGTCCGTGTGTCTGTTTTTATGCCAGTACCATACTGTTTTGGATACTATGTCTTTGTAATATTGTTTAAAGTTAGGTAGTGTTATGATTCTGGCATTTTTTTTTTTTTTTTGCTCAGGATTTCTTTGGCTATTCATGGATTTTTGTTGTTCCATATGAGTGTAAGAATTGTTTTTTCCATTTCTGTAAAGAATATCATTGGTATTTTGATGGGAATTGCAATGAATCTGTAGATCACTTTGGGGAGTATGGACTTTTTTGAGGGAAATGGTTAATGGGCTTCTGTGGTCAGCACCCAAGGACGTGTTCACTTGGTGAACTTGCAAACGAGTTAACCAAGAAATGTCAAGGATTGCAAACAATCCTTGAGAACGCTTGAAGTTCTGAGAACACTTTCTTGCGATATTCCCAGGAGGCGCATTATAACCACATGCTTGAGAAGGGAGGTAATGGCCTTCTGCTCTTAAGAAAAGTATAACAGAATTTATGCATTAATGATTATCTCACATGCACACACTTGCTAAATGTAATAAAAGCTGTAACAGCAGGTGGGTAGGCACTACTTGCCTGAGAGCAGTAGCCCCCAGCTCTTCACCTGCATCTCATCTGCTGTGTCTTCC
>NW_007839123.1:0-722 GCF_000696425.1 Galeopterus variegatus
TTCAATTCTAAATTTAAATCCCACAGCCATTGTAGGGCAATAAGCCATGTCTTTGCTGCCTGTAAGAGACTAATACTCATTGGACTCCTAGTAACCAGACTAACATAAGGCCTCTGTTCCTGTCTCGTGTTGTGAAAACCCCCTTTTTTTCCAGGTCTCCCTTTATTCTTTCTAGATACCACTTCCTTTGCATCAAGGACACCTGATCTGGTGTGCCTCAGAATAACACCTCATGCACTTTAGAAATCATATTCTGGGTCTTGTCTGTACACAATAGTTTTAATTCTATAAATCGCGAAGGCTGGAAACTAAGACTCAGTTGAGAGGTCCAAAAGGAGGCCACCTCAATCACCCAAATGCTAGAGAATCTGGTCCACATCTCTCCTCTAGCTTCTGGCAGTTTACTGACAATCTTTGACATCCCTTGGCTTGCACCATCATCATCATGATGTCTGCTTTCGTCTTCACATAATGTTCACCCTGTGTGGTCTGTGCACAAATTCCCCCTATTTATAAGGACAACAGTCATATTGGATTAACTGATTATATCTGCTATGGCAGTATTTCAAAATAACATCACATTCTGGGGTTACTGTGGATTAGGACTTTAACATGTAAATTTGGGGGGAGGGCGAACACAATTTAACTCATAATAGAAACTTATCACTAACTTCGGCAGAAGCTACAAATGATAGCACCTCCTCACTAAATGGAGAATAGAC
>NW_007839124.1:0-722 GCF_000696425.1 Galeopterus variegatus
TGACTGTATCCGATGGGTACATTGCACTTCAACCCGAGGGCAGCACAGACGCTTTCATGCTGGCAGATCGTTCGCTGTGCGGCAGATCAGCAGCTTGTGGGAACGGCTGAGCATTCTCAGGTGGAGCAGTTCTCCTGTGAGGGCCGCTGCTGCAGCCAGCTCGATGGTATTTTCTGTGCAGCCTGAACCGCAGCAGAGAAACAAAGCAATGCTCTTATAGTATTGCAGTTAGAAATCATCACATCTGCTTACATGCTTTTTATTGTACACAATTCTAAATTGCCACCTTCCTCCTCCCTCATGGTGGGATATTATCTCTATTTCCACATCTGTCAATGGGCTTTAAATTGCTCAGACTTAAGGTGTTATAAAAATAAAACGTCATAGACTTGCCCAAAAGTGATGAGGTGGGAGGCATCATGAACACCAGGATGGGCCATTTGTGGGGGCAAAAACTGCATGAATTTATGTCAGCCCAGCTGACATCACAGTAAAACAAAATCTGTAAGTATCAAGCTGTGATTTATCCATGCAGACCATGACATGTTGGGGGGGGGGAAACCACGCCTCCATGTCCCATCTGGGAACACGTCTCTGAGAGATGGAGGCATGCGCCCATGTTGCATGGTCAGGGGTGGGCCCAGTGGTGGCTTCACCCACTCTGACCATTCTGATTGGACATGGGACCCAAGTGACCCAATCCAAACAGATTCTAGGACTGT
>NW_007839125.1:0-722 GCF_000696425.1 Galeopterus variegatus
TAATGCCTGTTACATCTCATTGTCCAGCTGATCACAAGTGTCCCTTCTGCAATCCTGTCCCAATTATGGTCTCATAGAGGCTCTTCAGTCCTTATCATGTGCGGCAGGATACAGCTAGTGCTCTATAACCAAATAAGAATCATTGACAGAGATGAGATGCCCTTGAGGTGCCCGTGTTGGAAAAGGGGTGTGTGTGAGGAGGGCAGGGGTGTGACTGCAGAGCTGTGCCCAGTCTGATCCACTGAGAAGACCGCAGACCCTCAGCAGACTCCTGGCAGTAGCAGCAGCTGGTGCCAGAGTGGTGACAGGAGGAGGTGCACTTGGCCCAAAGGAAGGTAGGCCACCAGTGGCCCCAGTGACATCTGTCTTAGACCCACTGACTCTGACCTGGGTAGGCATGGTTTACAGGGGGGCATCTGAGCCAGCAGTGGCTCAGAGCCAGGCCAGGGTTCTACTGGTGCCAGGCTAGGATGTTGCTAATCCTCTGGCTGCCCTACAGGTGATGATGACCTTCTCTCCTGGGACACAAGAAGGGGGCCTGGAGATGGGATCCATACAACCTCTCTCTGGCATTTAAGTGGGCAACAAACATGAACATCCCAAACCAAGCATTTGTTTCATACCAATTCAAACCACCATGCAGTTCATTCAATTTTATACGAACCCAATCAGAAAGCAAAAGAGGCTAAAAACTGCATCAAGGAAATGCTCACATTTAGTGC
>NW_007839126.1:0-722 GCF_000696425.1 Galeopterus variegatus
AAAAAAAAAAAAAGAAATGATGCTGGGACAACTGGGCACCCACAAGCAAAAGAATGAAGTTGGAACCCTACGTCACATCATACACAAAAATTAACTCAACATTGGATCAGCAACCTAAATGTAAGGTCTAAAACTATAAAACTTTTAGAAAACATAAGAGTAAATCTTCGTGACCTTGGGTTCACCAATGGATTCTTAGATATGACACCAAAAGCATAAACAACCAAAGAAAAATGGGTAAATTAGACTTCACTAATATTTAAAACTTTTGTACATCAACATCATGCTAAAAAAGTATCATATACCCTTACCAGCCAGCCACCAAAACAAAAAAAGATGAAAACACAACTGTTATGTATTGAATGTTTGTGTCCCTCAAATCCATATGTTGAAGTCCTAACCCCTAGTATGGCTGTATTTGGAAATGCCATCTCTAAGGAAGTAATAAAGTTTGGATGAGGTCATAAGGGTGGGGCCCTGATCTGATAGGATTAGTGTCCTTATAAGAAGAGATGAGACACTAGAAGGCCCTATGAGGACACAGGGAAATGGCAACAGTCTACAAGCCAGGAAGACAGTCCTCACTGGAAACCAAATCCAACAGAACCTGGATCATGGACTTCTAGCCTCCAGAACAGTGAGAAAATACATTTCTGTTGTTTAAGCCACCCAGCCTGTGGTATGTCATTATGGCAGCTTGAGCACACTAAGACAACAGCCTA
>NW_007839127.1:0-722 GCF_000696425.1 Galeopterus variegatus
AAATCAACAGAGTAACCATTACTCTTTCAGAAGGACAGAAGAAATCTAGGGTTATCAGTGGGGGGAGGGGGAGGGAAAGGGGGATGGGGAGTGATTGGACAAGGGGCATAAAGAATAAGCACAATTTGTAACAATATACATACTAGTAATATTGATTTTTTCCCCCTATATAAAGATGACAGGTAAGGGGATCTTACCCCTTGACTTGGTGTTGTCAGCACCACACTCTCCCAAGTGAGCCACGGGCCGGCCCTAGCAAAGCCCTTTGACATTGACCTTCTAGTTCCCATTTGGCCTTTTTTCTTATTACAAACCTTGAAAGCAACTGCAAAGTAAAAAGAAGAGAAAAATCACTCACCTGTAATCCTACCACTTGGGGAAAGCCATTGTTAACATTTTGTATTTTCTTCCAGATTTTTTTCCTTCTAGTTTTTAGTTTCCGGTCTTTTAAAAAATTAAGACCATTTTACACAGTTTTATTTTCTAGTTTTGTTTGGTTTAGCCTTGCTGAGCATCTTCTCATACCATTAAATTTCTTTAAAATGTTTTTTTTAATGACCACCTTCATAGGTTTAATTTCTTCAGCCAGTATTTACGGAGTGGCACCTATGTGTCAGGTGGCATGGTGAGTCACCATGGCTAAAATCAAGAGCAAAACCATATGTGGTCCCAGTTCTCCAGAAACTTAAAGAGTCCAGTGAGGGAATAAGACATTGATCAAA
>NW_007839128.1:0-722 GCF_000696425.1 Galeopterus variegatus
AGGATTGAATGAGATACATGGATACAGCTGCAATCTGGAGAGTCCTCGTGGGAACCTGACCGTGCTGGCACCCTGGTCTTGGTCTTCCAGCCTCCTAAACTGTGAGAAATAAATTTATGTTGTTTACAAGTCACTCAGTGTGTGGTACTTCGTTATAGCAGCCTAGGCTGACTAAGATAGAGACATACCTACCCAGGTAATTAACTCTCTCGTTCAACATATGGAAAGAAGAAGAAAAATTCTCAAACCCTCATGCTTAATATTTTTGATAGCTTAAGTCTAACGAAATAGGAACTGGTTACCCACCAGATAATTTGCTCCTCTGACTGGTGGTTGTTGATATGGAGAAGATAGAGCCGGGCTAACTAGAAGCAAGTCACCATATGTGATTGGTTTGGGAGCATATTTGGCTTTTTCTGGTTTGTCTTAAATTGGAAGGAGGAAGTCACTGAGAAGTCTTACTTGTTTAAGGATGATTACAGCAGAGGTTGTGGTTTATCTTCCTCGGATTCTCAGCCGGGTCAGAGTTGAACTGTCATATCAAGTTTGCCAGTGACCTGTGTGTATATTCAGCCTTTCAGATTGAAACATTTTGATCAAAGTACAAGGCACACTGCAAATGCAATACTTGCTTCTGTTTCTTTTTGAAAAAATGTCAGGGATTTAGAGAGCTGAAGTCATTTATATATGCTGAAAATAAAATCTACCTAGATTAAATGTGA
>NW_007839129.1:0-722 GCF_000696425.1 Galeopterus variegatus
CTAAATTTCCTTCTGTTATGGTCAGAGAGTACATTTTCTGTGATCATAATCTTTTTAAATAAATTAAGACTTGTTTTACGCCCCCCCCCAAAAAATGATAATACTTAAAAATCTTATATAATCTATTAAATTTGAAAATAAAATAAAATAAAAAAAGAAATAAATTTTGTTTTCTCATAAATTATTCAGTTTCAATTATTCTGTTATAACCAACAGAAAATGGAATAATACGTGAGAGTAGTAGAAAAAGTGGTGTAATAAGGACCATGGTTAGAGTATTAAATACTTTTTAATGTGGTTATGAGAAATGGCAAAGAAATAAGGAGCCACAGGGGAAAAAAGACTAGGGCACTATTGGGTACAAGTTTTCTTCTTTCTCTTTCCCAAGTGGAAGTCGGCTATGGGCTTGTCAATTCCCAAGAAGAATCCTTCCTTTTTCCTATGTTTTCTTGCTCTTTCAGAGACCTCATGTTATTACTTATTTCTTTACTCTGAGATCTTCAAACTTTTCCTGTCATAATTACAAACCTATTTAAATTTCCTCTTAAACATTTTTTAAGCAACTATAAATGTATGTATAAACAATAAGAACACATGCAAAAAATTATTACCTTTTTAAGGCAATCATCAATTTCTAAATCTTATAACTTCCAAAGATTTTCAAAAGAGAAGAAAGAACACTTTACTTTTGAACAAAGAAACCAAGGGTTTTTGCAAAAGGG
>NW_007839130.1:0-722 GCF_000696425.1 Galeopterus variegatus
AAACAGATGCAAAAAGGAATTTACAAACTAGAAAAGCTAAACCCTGCACATCTGATCGCAATATAATTTTTGCCATTTAATACTCTAAGTAATTGCATCCTCTTAGTGTAAAGCTCAAACACTACTGGGTTGCAGATTTTTTAAGCACAGGAGTAAGGTCCCTTCTATTGCTGACTTTCACTAAATGTAACTCAGTAAACGCTTACTGTTCCTTTCTACCTGGCATAGGCACATAATGTCAATATTTGATTAATATCAAGCAATACAGCAACTTCTAGGAATTAAGGGGGGAAAAAAAGAAGCCTTCTATAACAGCAATAAAACAATCAATTTATCCAAATAGCTAGCAGCTAATCTAAAATTGAGGTTTGCAAGGCATATTAAAATATACAATTATTTTTATTTTTTGGTATATTGCCAATACAGGGATTTGAACCCTTGACCTTGGTGTTATAACACTGCACTCTAAGCCACTGAGCTAACCAGCCAGCCCAAAATACACAAATAAGAACTGCTATTCAATCATGGGACAATCATATGTCATGTTCCATGGTTTTTTAGTAAGAGCTAGTAATGAAGCTTGGAGATGTTTTAAGCTTAAAAGTTACGATCCACCTAGTTTTAATTAAATTCATGTATTTTATTAAAACATATTTTAAGCATTTTTTTAAAAATTTGACAACTTTAATTGTTGTCCATTGACTTTACAAAAATGGCAACAT
>NW_007839131.1:0-722 GCF_000696425.1 Galeopterus variegatus
TTTTTTTTTAATGTGGAAAGTTCTGAAATCTTTTTCTATTGGGTGTTTCTGAAATCCATGTCAGTGTACATGCAACAATGTAATGATTTGGACTTTCAAGAACATACACACATTATTTAACCACAAAACAAATTTGTGTAATAACAAATGTAGTGTTAGTCTAAATAATATCATAAACACATTTATCCAGAAAATATGCAAATGACTTTATGATGGCAAAAAAGACTATTGGATGTCCTATGAAGCATACCCTTCCAGGTTATCTCCATCTTTTATTATTATTGTGCTATATTACAAGAATATAAATTATAGAAAACTGATAATTCTTCAAATAATTTTTGTTTATGGAAATAAATACTGTGTCCCGTGGAATACTGTTGATTATTTCCCTGTGGTCATTTGCTAGTTTTGCATTTATTATCAGTGTTATTGATTGTGTAAATGTGTATCTACCCTTTGAATTCTCCTTTGATGCCATTGTAACATTTTACTAATTTCCTCATTAATTAATAAAATTAAATAAAACTTTTGACAATTGTACATTCATATTTGTATGACAGTGGTGATTTCACTTTTAAAAATTATTCCTTAACAACTACCTTTATAATTAAAATTTTTGTTTATTTTACTAAAGTTTTTTTTATCAGTTTTCTGGTTGAAAGATTTTGGAATTTTTATATTAATTTCTTTATTGTTTGTGTTGTATTTCCTTTATCTGGGTT
>NW_007839132.1:0-722 GCF_000696425.1 Galeopterus variegatus
AGTAATGAATTATTGATATATGCAACAATGTACGTGCATCTCAAAATAATTTTGATTACTGAAAGAAACCAGATGATAAAGAGTTTTAACTTACATACATTTCTAAGAAATGAAAACTAATTCCTTTTGTAGAAAAAAGATTGGTAATTGCTTGGGTTTGGTGTTGACGTTTAATGAGGTATAGCAGGATAGAAAGACAAAAGGACATAAGAAAGCTTTTACTAGTGATACATTTTCTTTTTTAAAAAAACTATATTTAGTTATGCTTAATTGACATATATTGATTGCAATTATAAATGAGGTACAGTTATATTTCAATACATGTATACAATGTGTGATAATCAAATCAGGGTAATTAGCATACTCATCATCCCAAAATTTTATCATTTCTTTGTGAGCACATTGAATTTCTCCTCTTCTAACCATTTGAGAACATGCAATAAATTATTGCTAATTATAGATGCCTAGCACTATTGTATACCACCAGGACTTATTTTTTTTGTCTAGCTGTAATTTCGTGTCCATTAGCCAACCTCTCCCTATCCTCCCTCCCATTTCCTAGCCTCTAGCAACCACGATTCTACTCTCTACTTCTAAAACTTTAGCATATTTTTTGGCACCCGTAGATTAGTGAAAGTACACAGTATTTTTCTTTCTGTGCCTGACTTATTTCACTTAACATGTCTTCCAGGCTCATTCATGTTGCTGCAAATGACAGGATT
>NW_007839133.1:0-722 GCF_000696425.1 Galeopterus variegatus
AGCTCTTCCTTCATCCTGAGCCTGCAGGCATTTAGATTTGAGTTCTTACATTGGATCTCCTAGTGTCAGGCTGTCAGTCTCAGACTAGAAGTAGCTTGCGGATCTTAGGAATTGTCAGCCAACATAATTGCATTAAGCCAATTTCTTATGAGAATATTACACGCACGCACACACACACACACACAGACACACCCTATTTGTAGAGGGTTAGGAATCTTGATTCTCATTTGATTTTTAGAACAGGGTTTTTGGGTAACACATGTATGTGGCAACAGTCTCCAGCAACAGGACAAAAGCCCAAAGTTAGCAAGGCAACAGCCCATCTAATCAACTCTAATCACTGCTTGGGTATGGGATTGTATACTTTAATGGTTTTAGAGCTAACAGGTGGTTGTCATACTGATCCTGTTAAGAGATTTTAAGAATCACTGAAAGGAAAGATGTGAAAAAATGTTTGCTAAGGGCAAGAAAGATGTGAAAAAATGTTTGCTAAGGGCAAGCTGTCTGTTGGTGGAAACTTTAGGGACAAATACTTAGATTTAATCATAGGTGGAAACTTTACAGACAATTATCCTTAGATTTAATCATAGGAATGTAACTTTTGCTTAAATCATTTAAGGAGAGGTTATATTCTAGATAATGATCTCAGTTTGACCAACTTAACTTTTCACAAATTATACTTTGGAATGTCACAGTGTTAATTTTACTGATGTTACTAGTTT
>NW_007839134.1:0-722 GCF_000696425.1 Galeopterus variegatus
GTCATCTATTTATCTAACAGTTTGAGTGTGTTTTTATATTTTTAAATATTTGTGGATTTTTTAGCTTTTCTTCTATTGATTTTTATTTTAAATGTATTGTGATTAGAGAAGATTCTCGATTATTTTGTATTTTTAAATTTGTCAGGGATTGCTTTCTGTCCAAACATATAGTTGATCTTAAAGAATATTCTATAAAAATTTGAGAAAATTGTGTTCTGCTGTTGTTGTATGATGTGTTCTATAAATCTATAAAGGACAAAATTGTTCAATATTGTTGTTCAAATCCTCTATTTACTTATTAGTGTTTTGGCTGATTGTTCCATTTATTATTGTATGTGGATTATTGAAATCTACTATTTAGATTACTTTTCTTTTTTAAAGAGTCTTTCATGTTTGGTGCATTTGTATCTCTGGTAAGTTGAGCTTTTTATCTTTATCTATTTATATTTTTAGCTTTAAAAGACCATTTATTAATCTTAAGTATTTACCAATCATGGATTAAAATATTTATCAATTTATTACCAATAGTTTATTTTTAAGGTGGCTGGCTGATATTGGGATCTGAACCCTTGACCTTGCTGTTAGAACACAGCTCTCTAAGGGCTGGGCTCCTGACTCACTTGGGACAGCGTGGGGCTGACAACACCAAGGCCACAGGTTTAGATCCCTATATAGGGATGGCTGGTTGGCTCACTTGGGAGAGTGTGGTGCTGACAACACCA
>NW_007839135.1:0-722 GCF_000696425.1 Galeopterus variegatus
AAACATAAAAAGGAACCAATCAATATATAACAAGTTGAACACATTCTAGCCATTCTATAAAAAACAAATTCAATAGCAATTCTACAAAACTTGATGAATAAACTTCCTTAATGCTGCAAATCACAAACATGTCTGGTTTACACTGTGTCTGCCTTTTCCTTTATGGTCTCTTGGTTTGCATATAAAATTTAACCTTGGGTTTTAATCTATTCTGCATTTCTACCACTGTTTTGATAATTTAGATTTAATACAAATCTTAAAGTTTTAAGAAAAAAGATTTGTTTCATATTTCAATTAATTTTATCCCCCTTCCCCCCCCTAAATTTAATGAATACTGTCTAGTTGAACAGAGACTCTTTTCATTATCGATTGCCTTGTTTTGCTTTTTGCTCTGACTTCAAAAAATTCCATTATTTTGGCTTGATTTTCTTGCAGCTGACATCTGGTGCTGTCAGTATATCTGGAAAAGGCCCAGAAAATGTAGCTGCTAGAAAAAAAATATAGGAGGATTATCTCTTTGTAAAGGTTAGGTACTGATCCTTTCCAAAGCTAACTAACATTTCCACTAGTCCCTTTTTAATAAAATTATTTTATTGATGATAATTGAATGAGTCTTTAGGTTCTTGTAACCTTTGAAAAACATTGACAGGGCACATAGTTGTTAACATGATTTAATGTTATTAACATTTAAAACATCATAAGTTATTATACAAAACTTGCCC
>NW_007839136.1:0-722 GCF_000696425.1 Galeopterus variegatus
TTAAAATTGCCTCATAATCCTCATTTTTAACTTCAGGTAGCATGAGGGTCTGAATGCCTCATGCTGGGAACAACTGATTTACTCCCAACCTTCTCATTTTACAGATGACAAAAATTATTCTGAATACTCTCATCTCCCAATGTAATAGTGTAATTGCCTTGTAATCACATGGACCTAGACTTCAGAGTCAGATCTGAGATATTCTTACCTACATTGTGTATTAGCTGAGAGTCTCTCTGTATTGACAGGTCCACCTTTGGTTTCAGGTGGCAAAAACTCCAACTCTAACTAACCTAAGCACAAGATAGTTGGCCCACGTCAATGAAAAAACCTGAGGTAAGTCTCATCTAGCACAGCTGGATTTAAGGTTTCAACCAAAGTCGTTAGAACACAGTCTTTCACCTGCTCTCGGTTCTGATTCCCCTTCAGTTCGCTCTATACTAATTCAGGCTTGTGCTTCATGGTGACAAAGCAGCTGCCAGCAGCCCCAGACCAAGACCCTTAGGGGCTCATGTCCAGCAGAAAGACAGAATGTCATGCTCCCATTGGCTCCAGTGAATGTCTCAGGATTCCCATTGATCAGCTTGGCACACTCATCCCTAAGCCATTCTCTACAGCAGAGGAGATGCTCTCCTCTGATCGGCCGGGCCTGGGTCACACATCTATCCCTAGCTCTTCCCCCTCCCCCACCCCTCTATCTCATTTGCCTGCCCTCCCTTCCC
>NW_007839137.1:0-722 GCF_000696425.1 Galeopterus variegatus
GATCATTTCTATCAGAACTTTGGCAAAGACAAATTTGCTTATTTATAATTTTATAACATATAATATACACTCAGGAACATGTATTTTTCAAATTGAAATATCTTTTATGTATCTTAGAGATTTGGGGGAACAATCATAATTGAGATCATAAAAACCATTTTATAATTGAGTTGCAACATAGACTAAAAAAGTATGTATGGTTATTTGCCTTCAAAATCTTCATAAAATTTTTCCTAATAGATTCTTACTTTATAATAAGATTCCATATAACTTTTGTGGAAGTGAGTCTTTTTTCTCTGAGAAAATAAAAAAATATTTTAAAAATATATTAAAGGCTTTGCTGTGACTTAAATGTGTCTCCCAAAAGTTCATGTATTGGAAACTTATCTTCATTGTAACAGTGTTGAGGTGAGAAATCCAATTATGGTACTTGAAAGGTAGGGCATTAAAATGTGATTAGATTGTGAGGATTATTCCCTTGTGAATGGATTGATCCATTCGTGGAGTTATGGGTGTGGTTCTGATGGCTTTAAAAGGAGAGCAAGTGAGGAGGTTAGTTCTCTTGCTCAGCTCATTCTCACCATGTGATACCCTGAGTGGCTGTAGAGAGTTCCCACCAAGAAGAATGCCCTCCCTAGATGCGCCCCCTGAACTGTGGGGTTCCCAGCCTCTTAAACTGTAAGAAATAAATTTAATTTCTTTATAAATTACCCAGTTTCAGT
>NW_007839138.1:0-722 GCF_000696425.1 Galeopterus variegatus
AATTATCTATTTAGCACTCATGTTCCATACCAGCACATTATAAAAATAATTTCTGTTTTTTAATTTTTATACATAATTATATATTTTTAATTTATCAATATACAACGTTGTTGATTTTCGTGTCCCTTTATCAATTCTTTTCCCCTCCCTTTTTTCCTTCCCCCATAAACATCATATCTGTTCACTTGTCTTAACAAGTTCAAGGAATTGTGATTGTTGTGTCTTTTTCCCGCCCTACCCCCATTTATAAAAATAAGTTTTGAATGAAGGAATACATTTATGTAATGCTTTCTAATTTACAAAATGTCTTCACGTACATTTTCTTATTTTGGTTTTCATAACCTACTCCTTTACACAGTTTGGATAGATATTATTGTCATCTGAATTTCACAAATAAGGAAACTTAGGTTAAGTGGTGCACTTATGGTCACAGGGCTGTTAAGTAGTAAAGCAGTGGTTTTCAAAGTGTGGTCCCTGGACTAGCAGAGCTAGCATCACCTGGGAACTTGCTAGAAATGTGAATCCTCAGGGCTACCCTCCTGACCCTACAAGATATTGGAATAAAAAACTCTCTGGGTGGGGTTCAGAGATTTGTGTTTTTTTTTTTTTCTGTTAAATTTTTATTTTGTCAATATACAATGTATTAGATTATTATGACCCATCACCGACACCTCCCTCCCTCCTCCCTCTCTCTCCTCCCACCCAAGAATGTCCTTTCCATT
>NW_007839138.1:5641-6363 GCF_000696425.1 Galeopterus variegatus
AGCGCCGCCATGCTCCCAAGCGGCGCACTGTAGCAGTGCGCCACCGGGCCGGCCCTCCATCTTTTATTTTTAATCGGTGTATTTAAAATATTTATATTTGATGCAATTATTGATATATTAGGGCTAAAATCTGCCATTTTGTTTGTTGGTTTCTGTTTATTCACTTATTTTTTGTTTTGCTGTTATCTTTTCTCATGTTGGTGAGGTGTTATTTTTCCTATCTATTCTATTGGTGAGGTTTTATTTTTCTCTAGCTATAGTCAAGAGTTTTTTCTTTGTTTTTAGTTTTTAGAAGTTTAATTATGATGTGCCTTGGTGTTGATTTCTTTGGATTTATTCTATTTGGCTTCACTAAGCTTCTTGAATCCATAGGTTTATGTTCCTTCCCAAATTGGGGAAGTTTTTAGCCACTATTTCTTAGAGTATTTTTTAAGCTCTGCTTGTTTTCTCCTCTCTTTCCAGGACTCCAATAACTTGAATGTTAGATCTTTTGCTATATTCTCACAGGTCCCTAAGGCTCTGTTCATATTTTTAAATTGTATTTTCTCTCTGTTGTTCAAATTGGATAATTTATTATTGTTCTGTATTCTAGTTCACTGAAGTTTTTCTTCCATTCCCTCTATCCTGTTATTCAGTTTGTCTACTGAGTTTCTGTTTGGGTTATTGTACTCTTAAGTTCTAAAGTCTCCACTTGGTTCTTCTTTATATCTCTTATTATTTTG
>NW_007839139.1:0-722 GCF_000696425.1 Galeopterus variegatus
ATCAACATATCTCAATGTTGAACCACTAAAACATGTATAATCAATTTTGATTAAATAAAAACTTTTTAAAAAGAAATACAAAGAATGATTAGAGATTATTATGAACAACTATATGCTAACTAATTTGAAAACCTGGAGGAAATGATAAATTTCTGGACACATACAAACTACCAACACTGAACCAAGAAGAAATATAAAACCTAAACAGATCAATAATGAGCAATGAGATTAAAACAGTAATCAGCAGTCTCCCCACAAAGAAAAGCCTAGGATCAGACAGCTTCACTGCTGAATTCTGCCAAACCTTTTTAAAATTTATTTATGTTTTTATTTTAGTTTATCAGTATACAATGTAGTTGATTTTCATATCCCTTTACTGATTCCTCTTTACCCCCTCCCTCTGTCCCCTCCCACCCATCAACATCATATCTGTTCAGTTGTCTTAACAAGCTCAAAGAATTGTTTAGATTGTTGTGTCTTCTTCCCCGCAACACCCCCATCATTTGTTTGCATGTTTATTTATTTATTTATTTTTAGGTCCCACAGATAGTGAGAACATGTGGTATTTCTCTTTCTGTGCCTGATATTTCACTTAATATAATTTTTTCTAAGTCCATCCATGTTACTGTGAATGGTAGTATTTCATTCTTTTTTATACCAGAGTAATATTCCGTTGTGTAGATATACCACAATTTCCTTGTCCACTCATCTGATGATGGACA
>NW_007839140.1:0-722 GCF_000696425.1 Galeopterus variegatus
AAAATAGATGTATTGTTATAAGCAATAGTCAGTACTTATATGCTAAAAACAAGACCATTTAATACATAATGATTATCTCCCTACATGGATATCCCTAATTTGCTGTTGTTTCTGAAGGTAGCAGTACTATTATGCAATTGAATGATTGCTGTTTTATACTAAAAATAATCTCAACTGGAGAAATAAGTGTTTTTTCCAAATATTGATACATTCTGCCCATAAAACTCTAATGTACTGTTCGTCTAGAATAAAGAAACATTTTATGAATGTTCAAAGACGTTTTTGATTTGGAAAATTTGAGGCACCAGGAACTTTACTGACCTGATGAAACATACACAGGCATAACTAAGAATATACAAAGTGAAACATAATATGTACGCAATGCATGGCTCTCTAGACAGTCGTTTGCGGATGATAGTGGCACAGTCTATTGGCAGAGTGTTGTGCTGGAGCCAACTCGTACTGACTAAAGTTTGGTAAATTTTTAGGAAGGATGGTAAATTTTAGAAAGGATGAATTCTAAATGAGTCAGAGATTTAAAGGTTTAATATAAAGCCATACGTGTCTTAGGAAAAAATACATGGGTGAATTCTTATAACCGAGTTCAAGAAAAACTTTCCTGACTAGTCTTAAACCATTCCAGGGAAAAAAATGTTTTATTACACACACACACACACACACACACTCAACTTTTGCATGACAGAAAACTCCATAAGCAAAGT
>NW_007839141.1:0-722 GCF_000696425.1 Galeopterus variegatus
AATTGTTTATTTCTGACAGTTTTCATTTAATATTTGTTGACTGTGGTTAACTGTGGGTAACTGAAACTGTAGAAAGTGAAACCACAAATAAAGGAGGACTACTGTACCTACCTAGGCTTAGGGGTCTAGAATAGACACCTGACTCAACCATCTTCTCTGGAGGGGTTAATTAATCCCCAAAAGTTGAGAAAGTGTGGAGAGAACAGCTACATGTCAGGGTTAGGTACTAGAGGAACGAGTCTGTGGAAGGACTGAAGAAAGGAGAATTGGGACCTGGGAATCCCGAGTTAGGATGGGGCAATGTGAATGGAGACACAGAATAGATGGGACGGGGCAATGTGAATTGGAGACACAGAATAGATGGGAGAGATATTTAGAAGTTAGAATCCCTGGAACCAGGTGACAGATCAGGGCCGGGAAGAGAACAAAGGGAGACAGCTGGAAATGAACCCAGGACTGATCTCCATGTTCTCAAGTCATTAGGGGAGGATACGGAACACTTGTCCCCTGGGATATGGACTGCAGTGTCCCTTCAGTACTAAACGGATCATTGATGTGCAGGAACTGGACGCCCACCTTTCTGGCTGAAGAGCTGGCTCCTTCCACACCTGTCTTGTCCCTACCACCACTGCCAGATCTTCTCAGACATAGGCCCGGGGACACTCTCCAAACCTTTTGCAGGTTTCCAGACCTTTGCCTTCACCTGCCCCTAGGAGTGAGAG
>NW_007839142.1:0-722 GCF_000696425.1 Galeopterus variegatus
AAAACATGAGGCAGGTGATGCAAAGTGCAGAGACACAGCCCAGGCAATACACAGGCTGGTGTGGTCAGGGAGGGCTCTCTGGAGGGGCAGCTTCCCCGGCCATGTGGCCTAGGGCAGTGGGTGCTCCTGGCAGAGCCTGACTCCACTGCCTTGGTGTTTCCAGATAATACAGCCAACATCACGGTCAAGTACGGGCAATTTGACCGGGAGCGTGCCAAGGTCCACTTCCTGCCGGTGCTCATCTCGGACAATGGGAAGCCGAGCCTCACGGGCACCAGCACGCTGGCCGTGGCCGTGTGCAAATGCAACGAGCACGGGGAGTTCACCTTCTGCGAGGACATGGCCACCCAGGCAGGCGTCAGCATCCAGACGCTGGTGGCCATCTTCCTCTGCATCCTCGCCATCACAGGTCAGTGCTGGACAGGGTGGGGTCGAGAGGCTGGAGGGGCTTCACAGGAGGAGGAGAGGACAGGAATTCAGGCCCAGCCCCTCCTCCAACCTGCAAGGCAGCCCTGTCTTGTGCACCATCCTGGGCTTCAGGGTCCACGGGTTGGACACAAAGATGAGGGCTACACTGAACCGGGTGTCTGGGTTGTGTGGTGTTAGGACCCCTCTGCACTCATTGGGGAGAGGCCATCTCCACTTTAAAATATCTTCCTTCCCTTCCTTATCCATAACAGTTGCTCCTGCAACTTACATATTTTGAGCACTTACTGTGTGCT
>NW_007839143.1:0-722 GCF_000696425.1 Galeopterus variegatus
ATTTTTAGAAATCAGAGCTTAAAGTTCCAATATGATTACACCCACAATGCAGAGTGGGAAACTGAGACAACCATTGGATTATAAAGTCAAATATCAGGGACATATATGTTCGGGGAAAGGAGGAGGATACTGGTTTACATCATTTAGTCTAAAATATTCCTTCCAAAATTCAACTCATTTTCTGTATATAAATATAGCTTATGTGTTTAAGCCACTGGCATACTCTAGCTATATATTCGAGATGACGCTCATAAAAATATTAATAGCAAGATTTGAGAGTAACATATTCTTCCTTCATGCACAGTCAGGAGCAGGCCATGGAAAGAAATTGGAAAGGAACTGTGCAATTCGAACTGCAGGAAGATAAATGGCCAGGAGAGATTTTTTTGTTTTGTTTTATAAAGGCATTCAAACTCTGACAAAAAAAAATGCAACTAGGTTTTTGAAAGCCAAGGAGAACCTAATACATCACTATAACTCTGAGCAGAGAGCAGGAGAAAAAGAAAGGGTCACAGCTATCCATCAGCTTTTGAACAAACATCGTCTAAGTTGCTACAGGTAGTGCAGTACATAACATCAAGTCATGGGCTTGCTGAAGTGCTGCAGCTCACTGCTTAAAATATAAACTGAAGATTTATATTAGACTCACTCCTTCTTATCCTGCTACCTCCCCGCCTTCAGTTTTTCAGCCTGGGGAAAAGAAAATCACTTTTTTTTTTTTT
>NW_007839144.1:0-722 GCF_000696425.1 Galeopterus variegatus
TTTAACATGTTTTCCTCCAAAATACTTATGAATTGATGAGTGGAGCAGAGAGAAAAAACTTTGTGATGAGCCCGAAACCAATGACTTTCAAGGCTTATTTTAACACTGCCTTCTCAGATTATTCAAAATGCACTCTGTTGTTCCTTGCTATGTTTGGTCAATTTGAGTATATTCATAAATCAAAATAAGTAGATTCTGGTTAAACTTGGCAAAATAAATACATATATGAGGGTATTTCAAAAACTTTGTGGAAAAATGTAATTAAAAGATAGATGAATCTTTCCATGAACTTTTTAAAGACCCCTAGTACACATCTGGATATCTTTCTGAAGCCCCATTAACAAAGGTGTAATCCCAACAGAGAGGGGGGAAGAAAGGTGGGAAGACAATTACATGGGAGATACCGAACATTTCTGAAGATAAAAAATAAATGAATTTAACATAGGAAAAAAAGGACCAAATCCAAGCATCTAAATGAGAAGCCAAATGAACCATGGTGTTTCCAAATGAAAATCCCAGAAAGTGTTAAAATTGAAGGCCCATATCATTCATTTAAAAGAAAAAAGAAAACGTGAATATGGCTTGAATATTAATATAAATATTAATTGGATATCCAGATTGTTTTACAAGATCTTTTTACTCAGCCATAAAACTGACACTCTTCTGTCACAGAGTAAGCCTGGAATAAAATGGATTGAGTGGCTACCTATTGAAAATGGAAG
>NW_007839145.1:0-722 GCF_000696425.1 Galeopterus variegatus
TTAAATCTGTAATTGTGTTTCAGGGTATAAATTTGACATTTTTTACTTTAATCTTTTTTTTAATCTAACCTTTTGAGATAAAGTACTATAAATAGATATATGGAAATCCACAATGGAAGCACCCTGACAAGTTAGCCAGTCCATGCCTTGAGGATCTCTGTGGGATGTGGCCTATAATTAATTTTCTTTTCTTTTAAGATTACTGTCCATTCATGGGCACTGATGCCATTGGTTAACTATCATCATCAGGGGACTGATCAGGAACTCAATTCTCCACTCCTGGTATTTCTTCTAGGCTTGCTTTTTCTCATGCAAAACTTCCTATCTTGGAATCCGGATAGAGTTTGAGCAAAGTACCGTGTTTACTTCTGTTCATCCTGTTGAATAACAGAATGGTCAAAGCATCTACTATTTTCTTTTTAATTTTTTTCCCCTAGCATCAGTAAGGCACAGTATTATTAACATGAAAAATCAGATAGGAGAGACTTTACATAGCATATTTCTTAGAGCAGTTCTACTGTAACACGGGTGGGACAGAGCACCTTTTCTGGCATAAATATCTATAAGCTTGTAAAGACAGTTTCCTCTACTAGAACCCTCCCAAGCTTGTTCCTCTGGAAAACGATCAGCCACAGCCTGTTCCATAGTAAAGAAGGATGAACTGTATTGCCAAACAAAGTGGAAGCCTTCCTTTTTTAGACAGTGGTTTTGATTTTTTTTTT
>NW_007839146.1:0-722 GCF_000696425.1 Galeopterus variegatus
AATGAACCATTTTCTTATAAATGTATAAAACAGATTTTCTTGTTTGCATTTAGTGTTTAAATTTAGTAAAAATATTTCTTTCTTATGAATTAACGAATATTACACATATATTCAGATATACAATTACTCAGAAATGAGTCCTGCCAAATTCAGAACATGGATAAACTGATTACATTTATAAAGCCTGTTGCTTCATTCTACTAGTTTACCTTTAACCCAACTACATAAACTTAACTTTCCTTCAATAATTTCCTTTGATTTAAATTTCCTCCACTATTAAGGAGTTTGATGTATTCCATGTATGTCTTGCAGCTAACTGTGAATTTGCCACTCTGAAAGATAAAAGGTAGTAATATATGTTTTCAAAGCTTTAATTTTCTTCTATAATTTCAGATGCTTTCAGCTAATTCTTATATTTTTGCAGCTCCAAGCATTAACCAGTGGGTGAAATTTAATGGTGAAAGCAGCTGATATTATTAATGCAAATACGTCAGCTTCACCAAATTCCTATTTAGGAGATATGATATTTGGGAAAGTCACAGCCTTTCTTATTTTCCAGTTACTATTTTTCATATTGACAGAAAAAAAACAAATTTCTGCCCCATTAGGAAATTTTTAGAAATCATAATGATGAAGAGAAGCAAAAAAGTAAAAGATATACCAAAAATATTGAATAGATAAACATTTGGATAAAAACTGCATATGTCAATTGTTGATCTCAC
>NW_007839147.1:0-722 GCF_000696425.1 Galeopterus variegatus
TTGCTGCATCCCTTGGACAGGAGGAATGCTGTGTCCTCACCAGCAGCAGAGACATGGGAACAAAATAGTCCCAGTGGCCACTTGCCTCTTGCAACTAGTCTTCTCTGGTTCCCAAATCTTTCCAATTATCACTAGTGACTAAATTAGGCTTATGGATTCCAAAGTCATAGAAATGAACAATGTACCCAGCAGTAAAGCAAGCAACACTTTACTAAAAGAGGAGATAGACTTATGCATAAGGGGGGTAGATACAGTAAAGACAGCCCCCCAAGGGGAGCCATTCATGGTCTCTTACAGGGAAAAGAGTTGAGGGGTACAGGCCAGCATTGCTGGAGGTGGTCCATTCTGCTCTTCCTGTTTGCCTATTTCTCTAATTTTCTTCTCCCTGATATTTTGTGTGGTCCAACTTTCTTCATTTATTGGAAATGTATATTATTTCTATAAATTGTCTTTTAGTGCCATTTTTCAATGATATTGGAGTATTAATGTTTCCTAAACCAATAATAGGAGCTGTTTATATATTAAGATAGTAATTATTTGCTATGTATTACTGCTTTTCTGATAGCAACTATTAGCCATTTAATTCTATTTATAACATTTTGACATGCCAAATGTTTTACATTTTACTTAATGAAAGCTGAACTTTGTTTTTTGTGTACTTCTCTGTGATAAAGAAGCCTTTGACCATTCTAAAGTAGAGATAAACATAAAGTTATATTGGC
>NW_007839148.1:0-722 GCF_000696425.1 Galeopterus variegatus
AACATAATCAAGCTCAACTTTGGTCCTCTTATACATTGGGAAAGACGTCCTTTCCCTCATGGCACAAACCAGCAAGAAAACTGCTGTCTTCAGGTTTCTATAAACTAACTCTCAGCCTTAGATTAATATTTTCTTTATGAATCCATAGAGGAATAATTGCTACACATTTCAGAATGTTCTAGATCAGCACTAATAGAAATATAATAGGAACCACAGATGTAATTATTAATTTCCTAGGATCTGTATTTAAAAACGGTACAAAGAAATCTGCTAAATTAATTTTAATAACATTTTGTGTAGAGTGTAACCCACTCTACTCAAAATATTATTTCAACATCGAATTGATATAAACATCGTTAATGAGATAATTTATACTTATTTTTTATACTAAGTTGTCAAAATCTAGCGTATATTTTACATTCACACCACAGTGCAATTTGGAAGCTAGATTTTCAATGCTTAATGGAAAACATTTTACTCTGTTTCAGTTTTAAAATTGAAATTTAAATTGACTATACCTAAATAAAATTTAAAATTCATTTCCTTATTCACTGTAGCCATATTTTAATTCCCGAATAGCTACATATGCTACTGTATTGAATAGCACAATTGTAAATGAACAGAAAATATAAGCATTTCATGCTATATCTGAGATGCTCACAGTGAGCAACTATGAAAATGGAAGCTAATTCCCATGTACTCAGGGCAGATAGAATGGAAGG
>NW_007839149.1:0-722 GCF_000696425.1 Galeopterus variegatus
AATCTTAAAACCTGCAGGTCACCTGTAAGGGAGCCCCAATCAGAATAACATCAGACTTTTCGTCAGAAACCCTAAAAGCCAAGAAAGAATGGGGTGATATATTCAAAACACTAAAGGACAAAAATTGCCAGCCAAGAATACTGTATGCAGCAAGGCTATTCTTCCAAAATGAAGGACAAATAGTATATTTCTCAGAAAAAACAAAACTACCACACAATCAGACCTACAAGAAATTCTCAAGGAAGTAATGGGTCTGATACCACAAAAACAACCATAACTGCCATGAATACACAAGAAAGAACAATACCTACCAGCAAAACAAAAATGCTAACAAAAGAGAAAATAAAACAGTTTATCTATCACCCCAAGAAACCAACAAATACAGAGAACAAACAAAATTTAGAAAGAAAGAAACAAAAGATACTTAAGACATCTAAACAAAAATCAGTAAAATGCTAGGAGTAAATAAACATCTTTCAATAATAACTCTAAATGTAAAGGGATTGAATTCCCCATTCAAAAGACACAGACTGATTGACTGACTTAAAAAGATGGAACCAACAATACACTTTCTTCAAGAGACTCACTTGACCTGTGAAGATACAGACAAAGGGTGAAAGGATGGAAAAAGATAAATCTTGCAAATAGAAATGAAAAACGAGCTGGAATAGCTATTCTTATATCAGATAAAATAGACTTTAGAGCAAAAAACATAAAAAGAG
>NW_007839150.1:0-722 GCF_000696425.1 Galeopterus variegatus
CCATTCATTCAACAAGCATTTCTAGAACGCCTTCTGGGTGTCTGGCACCTCTGAGGTACAGTCCTACCCCGTTTCATAGGTTATTCACCCAAAAGCTGTTGAATTTTCCAACCTTTGTTTCTATCTCCTTACTCAATGTCTTAGCTTTCACTAGAAACCAGAGCACTAAATAATCTTGGTAAACTGTGGATTCGGCTCCCTTATATATTCAGAATATGATCCTCTGCTTATCACCCAATATCCCAGACAGTGCTTAGTGGCAGGTTTATTGCTTAAAAATCACATTTTTGTCTTTTTGGAAAGAAAAAAGCTAAGAAGCTTAGTTACTAAGAGTGTACTACTCCCTTGCCCTGAGATTATGACACTAAATGCTTTTGCAAGCAAGAGTATCCAGTGTGAGTAAACTCTGCGTCCTCTCCTGTCTCAGGTCTGTGCTGGAGCTATTGTCTCTGCCTGACCTTCTGGCTACTCCTCCTTCTACACACATGACATTCATTTTATCCCTCCCAAGAAAACTTCTTGGGTGCCCCATTTGGAATTAATTCTTCCCTCTCTTTTGCTCCTCCAGCACATCCTGGATCCTTCTCTTTTATAACGCTTAGGTTAGAGTTATATTCTCATTGTCAGTTCCTGGAGGTTGGGGACCATGTCTTAGTTATTTTTAAACCACCTGAAGGACCCAAATGTAGGACTTTATTTCTTAAAGATATAACCTGAGTATA
>NW_007839151.1:0-722 GCF_000696425.1 Galeopterus variegatus
GTATACATCCTGAAACAATAGAACTCCTTAAAGAAAATATAGGGAAACACTCTAGGAAGTAGGAGTGGATACAGACTTTATGAATACAACCCCAAAAGTAGAGGCAACTAAAGGAAAAATAAACAAATGGGATTATATCAAATTAAAAAGCCTCTGCACAGCAAAAGAAACAATTAACAAACTGAAGAAACAACCAACAGAGTGGGAGAAAGTATTTTCAAAATATATATCTGACAAAGGATTCATAACCAGAATATGCAAGAAACTCAAACAGCCAAACAACAAGTAACATATAGAAATACTCTATATGCATACACATATAGAAATGAGTATACTATATTCAAATCTGTGTTCTTTTCTATTTGTATATACTATGCAGATAAAGTATAATGTGCATGTATGTATATAAGGTATATAATGTATAATAAAATATATACATATAAAGTATATGTAACAACCATTTTAAAAAACATATTACTGTATTAATATTCTGGGGTCCACATTAAACAAAATACTGGACCAGAAGAGCTATGTCTGGGCAGCTAAGAGTTTATTATATAGCATGAGGAAATAAATTAATCAATTACATCTGCTTTGTGTTGTTTTCAGGCAAACTATATTCTCACTGAATGCTAAAGACCACCATAACTCACTTCTTTTACAGTGATGAAAATGGGATTCTGAGGGATGAACTTCCTTTTGCCCTGTTTTCATATCCCTTT
>NW_007839152.1:0-722 GCF_000696425.1 Galeopterus variegatus
CTTGTAATAATTTCCCTTATTTCGTTTGCCTTTACCTCAGATTTTATTATTAGAGAGTCAGTATCTTTGAGTAAATTAGTAATTCCAGGATACTTTTAGTAAAAAGAAAATTTTACTCTAAAAAAAATAACCTATAGAGTTAATAGTGATGATCATTGCAGCTAACATTTATTTAGCCTTAAGACAAGTAAAAACCTTTTCTAATTGCTTTATGTGTTTAACTTATTTACACAAAGCAGTTGCTATCATCATTATAGATGACAAATCTGAAATACAGATAAGTTAAACAGCTTGCCTAAGGTTACACAGCTAGTAAATCACAAAGCCAGGTTAAAACTCAGGCAGTATCCACTCAAAACCATACTTTTAAACACTATCACATAATGGGAAATCCCAAATTTATATCTCCAGTGTATACATTTCCTTTAGGTTGCAGACTTGCATATATGACAGGTAACTTGACATTTCCACTTGGATATCCTAAGACATCTCAATAACATGTCCAACAGTGTTCTCTCTATTTCTTCCACCATTTCCCAGAGGTCACATATGGATATATCCCAAGACAAATATTCAGTTCCCTCCACACACTCACCCCCTATGTCTTCCTCATTTCAGTTAAAGTGACCACAATCTACTCATTACTAAACACAGGATGTGAGAAGCGTGTCTAACTATTACTAGTCTCTCAATCCCTACATCCCAAACACCTGCAGGTTCCG
>NW_007839153.1:0-722 GCF_000696425.1 Galeopterus variegatus
AGGCAGTGAGATAAGTTGGGAGGTGACTGCAATAGTTCAAGAACAAGGTAGGGAGCAAGTAAATCCCAGGGTGGCAGCAGAGATGGAAAGGAAGGGGCAGTATGACAGCTTTGGTGAGTGAAACAGCACGGAAAATGCAAGATCGAGAGGAGCCAAAGATGGTGATGCCATTAGCAGCCTGCATTTAGAGCTTAGTACGACCTATTAAAATATCCTATATAAATGTTGACCTCCTCATTAGACTCCGAGATCCTAGAGGACAAGTCCCATGTAATCTTCTTCTACAAAATGAACAAGGTAGAAGCTTGGTACATGTTAAATAAGTGGATGGACGTCAGGAAAGTTGGTGACAGCAGTTGGGGCATTGGTGGAAATAATGGTTTTATTTTTTGGACATGCTTGAACTTGGGGATGTGGTCTGCTTTTCAGATGCAGGTTTTAGAAATAGATTACAGAAAGAACTGGAGAACAATGACAAGCTGATGCATAAGCGAGGGCAAGGTAAAGAGTAGAGATGGGATGCCGGGTAGAGAGAACGCAACAAGTGCTGCTGCAGCAAGACGGCAGGCGGGAGGGGAGAGAAAATGAAGCACCGCACCTGGTGTCCGTCAGGGGAGACCAGAATGGGGAGCAAAGCCTGGAAGGACACAAGGATTGAGGTGGACATGTGGGTTGTGTCAGGCAATGAAAGTTGAAGGAGGGGAGGGGAAGTAGCCTAAGTG
>NW_007839154.1:0-722 GCF_000696425.1 Galeopterus variegatus
TTCAGACTTCTGGCCTCCAGAACTGTGAGGGAATAAATTTCTGTTGTTTTGCCGGTAGTTTATTATGGCAGCCCTGGGAAACTCACCAGACATTCTGTAAGATTACTAGCCAGGGCTTCTCTGTGTCTTGTTAGACACATTCTCCATTTACCTTCATGTGGTTCTGCCTGAGGAGGGGGAAGCATCAATCCTGAAGGACAAAGAAAGACAGGTCCTGACTTAAGGAGACTTAGAGAGAAAGGACAACTGATATAATGAGTGATCCTGGATTGGATCTAGGCCCAGACAAAGGACATGGATGTATCCACTAAAATTTAAATAAGATTGTAGATGAGATGATGGTATGATATCTGTGTTAATGTTGTGGTTTTGATTATAGGACTATGGTTAAGTAAGAGGTTAACATTTAGGGAAGGTTGTATGGGATTTTTTTTTCTTACAATATTTGCAACTTTTTGAAGTTTGAAATTATTTCATAATGAAAATTTAAAACAGTGATACTCTGATTATAGGAGAAAGACGAGAGAAAGAGATTCGGGGTAATTGTATTGGACATATTAAGAATGGCAGGGTGGCTCAAGTAGTGAAGACACAGGCTTTATCTCTCAGTGCACCAACACTTTTCTCCTTATACATGTGGGGCAGTTATATTGTTTTAGTCTGTTTTGTGTTGCTGTAACAGAAATACCTGAGACTAGGTAATTTATAAAGAACAAAGGCTT
>NW_007839155.1:0-722 GCF_000696425.1 Galeopterus variegatus
ATTATTTCAAGGCTCTGACTGTATTGAAGAGGCTGGTTTTACATATTTTATGAGGAGCTTTCCATTTCCTTAGAGGAAGACACTAAATAAACAGGGTACAATTGTAAATAGGAAATGTCATCATAATTTCATGCTCATGAATATAGAAAATGGTTAAATAAAAGCTGGTAATTATTTTGGCATTTATTAATTTATGTCAGCTATGAGTGTGGGGATGGCATAGAAACAGTTCCCAGGAGGGGGTTGAGTCAACATGCACTTATGCTATCATGTCAGCCACTTTTTATCACCCTGCATCTTTACGCTCCCTGTAGGTGCTTAATACAATATCAGCTGTCTCCGGCAGTCACCTGGGATGTGCATTTACTGTCAGTTTTATTATTTTTTTCAGAATATATAAGGCCATATTTTTATTTCGCTTTTTATATTACTTTATCAATAGAATAATTTAATATTTAAGGTGTATTGGTACAGGTTGTTTTAGAAACCATGAAGTTCTACTGTATTAAATCCCCATTTAACCAAAAACAACCCCCACATCCACCCCCCCAAACAACTAGAATCATGTAACAGCTTTGTTGAGATCTAGCTAGAAACTTTGAAAAAGGCAAATTTGGTCTTGCTTTGAAATACCATATAAACACCAAAAAAAAAAAAAAAATAGTCCCATCTGTCAGATTGCCTGGAGAATGCATTTAACAAGGAATGAAGCTACATAAAGG
>NW_007839156.1:0-722 GCF_000696425.1 Galeopterus variegatus
TCCAATCTGCACAACACAGTGTCTCTAGCCCCCTCCCCCAACCTCTCCCCCCAGGGCGAACGGCTGAGCCACGCAGTGGGCTGTGCTTTTGCTGCCTGCCTGGAGCGAAAACAGCGCCGGGAGAAGGAATGTGGGGTCACGGCTGCCTTCGACGCCAGCCGCACTAGCTTCGCCCGCGAGGGCTCCTTTCGCCTGTCTGGGGGTGGGCGACCAGCTGAGCGAGAGGCCCCAGACAAAAAGAAAGGTGGGTGCAACCCAGAAGGTCGGGCTAGGCACAAAGGGGGCACAGGTGGGGCCAGGGACCCAGTTCTGGGAGAGAGCTGCAGAGGTACAGAACTCTACAGTTTAGAAAGAGGGTGCCAACCACAAAGTTTGGTTACAGTTTTTTTTGTTTTTTGTTTGCTTGTTTGTTGTTTTGTGGCTGGCCGGTACAGTGATCTTTACCCTTAACCTTGGTGGTGAAACACCAAGTTCTAACCAACTGAGTAACCACCAGCCTGGTTACAGTTTATAAAGCACACCTCAGTTTAAGCAGTTCTTTGGGCAATATTCTGCAGGCTACAGATCAGGCGAAGCTCACCAAGCGTTTTATTATCTGCCAAGTCAGGCAGTTCCCAGGGCTTTTCAAGCTGTGGATCAAGACCTCTGAAGTCAGTTTGCTGAATTGTGGCTGGCATTTTAAAAAACGAAATAGAAAATATCAGAGTACATCAAATGTAGTA
>NW_007839157.1:0-722 GCF_000696425.1 Galeopterus variegatus
AAACTCTGCAGTGAAACTAATTTGTTGTCCTTTGCTTACTTCTAAAATGGTGGAACTTCCCCGGGGACTGGCACTTGAGACCTGTAGTTGAGCTAAATTTCTTCACTGCTGCTGATTCCCTGGGGAAGGCTTTTTGTGCAGTTCAGGTTTTAATAGTTGACCTTGTATGTACTTCTGGGTCTTGTGAGATCTGGTACCTCTGGGTTATGTGGAAACTCTGGTCTGGGCTTCAGTCTCTTCAGCAAACTGCACCCCCTGCAGTTCTATATTCCTGACCAGTCTCCACTGAGTGGTCCTGTGCTGACTGGGGTGCAGATCAGCTGTCCATGCTGTGACCCAGTGTTCCCCCAGTGGGCCTGTATCCCCCACCCCCCACACTCCAAATACTTCCTGTAGGATGGGCCATGTGCTGGTCCCTTGTGATGACTCACCGGCCTGTGAGTGGCTCCTTTTTTCAGTTGTTGTGGCTCCTCACTTCTATGTGGGTCCCTGGGAACCCTGTTAGTGGTCTTGCTGGCCTGGAGGCCAAGGCCCTCCTCTCCCCTGCTGTCCAGGCAACTTCATATGAAGGACACAGCTGCAGCTTTTGCCAGCTCCTGCTCCGTGTGCTCACCGGGGCCAGCCTTAAAGTGGCTGGGGCTTGAAATGGTGGGAGCTGTCTTTTCTTTCTCTTCTTGTGGCTTCTCCTGCCTTCTTGAACTCTGTAGGTCTCTCCTCCTCTT
>NW_007839158.1:0-722 GCF_000696425.1 Galeopterus variegatus
TGTTATAAAACTCAGTTCAGTTCAAGCAGCATTCAGTGTTATATTTTTTTCAAAAGATTGCAAAAAAAAAAGATAAAGAAAAATAAAATAAAAAAAAAACTATATTGGCATGCCTTTTGTAGCCATCAGCCTAATTTCTCATTCCATTTAACACTAGAAAAATTTAGTTGGTCAAAATTTTCTCATTAAAAAACAAAACAAAACACGAACACAAACATATTTTGGTATGCTTTTTCCTTTGCATAATTATCAGTAAATTATAGCTTTGGTCAGGAGAAGGATTTACATTTTAAAAAGTGAAGAAACGGTATGTTGACTTGAGTAGCATTTTTTTTTAATTACAAAAGGCCTAATGTGTTTTGGTTTTTTTTGTTTGGTTGGTTTTTTTTGTTTTTTTCCCCAACAGTTTGTTCCTTCCGCTCTGCTCTTCTTTGCCAAGGCTTTCCTAAATTGATTCCCACCCTCTCAAACATACCGCTCACTCCTATCCAAAACTGCCCATTATCTTCTTGAGGTTAGAAATAGGTCAATGATGATTCCACTTTCATTTGTTGCACCAACTGCAAAAATCTTTTGATCTGAGATATGGTGCAGCCACACAAGATTTCTGTGAACACTTCATGACAAATGAAAGTTTATTTTGACCAACTACTATTTCTCCCTCAAACCAGAATCAGCTATGCACTGGTATGAGCTAGGTACTTATGTAGCATGACTGATTT
>NW_007839159.1:0-722 GCF_000696425.1 Galeopterus variegatus
GTTGTTAATTATGGTGGAGCAGAAAGGTGGAAAGACCCTTCATTCCTGACGGTTTTGTTGAGCCTCTTTGAGCAGTTGTGGGATGAGTCTATTGTATGTGACAAATCGACTCTACCTGATTCAGCTACTAAACTGAGGTTTCTGATAAATGTTGCCAAATATTCATTCAGTTAATAATGTACTGATAGCATTTCTTATTAGTACATGTAAATCTAGCTCGTTTTCAAAAATGGCTTCTAACATATAATTCATTTAATCAACCTCCTCTTCAAGATATTTAGGTAGTTTCCAGATTTTCACTGCCTGTATTACAAATAATGCTTCAATTATCATTCTTGCACATATCTCTTCATCCACTTCTTCAGGTGTCTCTGTGGGACATGCTCCTGCAAGAAAAATTTTAAAGAACGAACATATTTGCTTTACATTTTAAAACATATGGCAAGTTAATCCTGCAAAAAAAAAAATGGTTATATTTACCCTTCTATCAATCATTTACCAATTTCAATTCTATTTTCTACTTCATTAATTTCTGGTGTGATCTTTATTCATTCCTTCTTTTTGCCCTCTTTAGAGGTTGTCTTGTTGCTGTAGTTCTTAAACTGAATTCTTTATTTAATTTAATACATTATTACTTAGTGATATGTGTTTAAGGCTATACATTTTCTTCTATGTATAACTTTGACCGTATGCCTTAGTTTTGAAAATGAAGTATTTTCATT
>NW_007839160.1:0-722 GCF_000696425.1 Galeopterus variegatus
TATATATATATATATGTATATATATGTATATATATGCAGAGGGCCTGGCATATAATGAGTGAAATAAATATGTTTGTGTTACTATTATTTTGAAATCTTAAATGTCTTTTAATTAATATCAGGCATAAAGCAAGAATGTCTGCTATTACCCTTTCCAATTCAGCATTTTACTGGTGGCCCTAGCTCACATAGCAAGACTACAATATAAACAATGGCTAATTGATATGAAAGAAATCTCTCATTATTTGTAGATGATATGATTGCCTACATAGAAAATCCAAGGGCATCTACAAAATATCTGAAATAATAAAAAAACTCCAGCAAGTTTACTAAATATAAAATGAACATTCTGAAAGCAGTAGTGTTCCTAGATACATGCAATAGCTAGAAAATGTAGTTAAAATAGCTCAGATGATAGAAACAAAAACTATAAATTATAGAGAAAAAACATCTAGCAGAACCTTATGGAGAAAATTATAAAACATACCTAATGTCATAAAATTAGACTCTAATAAATCATGAGGTGTACCATGTTCATATACGGTTGTAATTCCTAAATATGTCCATTACCCTCAATTTAATCTATATACCACTCAAAATCTCAACATATTTAGCTTGAAGCTTGACTTCAGTGAACACAGAATGAATATGGATCCCTATATAATATAAAGGAATATGAATAAAATGGGACCAATGTTCCATAATTATAAAGACATAGTAAT
>NW_007839161.1:0-722 GCF_000696425.1 Galeopterus variegatus
TTCTACTATTGGGTTTTGTTCTTTCTTGTGTATTCATGGTAGTGATTAGTCTTTTGTCAATACCAGATGGAGGACTCATTTGTTTGTGGATCTTTGAGCCTCCTGGATCTGAAGGCCTGTGTCTCTTCTTATACCTGCAAAATTTTCTGCTATTAATTCATGGAATATGCTTTCAATGCCTTTTTATTACTCTTCCCCTTCTGCAATACACATGATTTGGATGTTTGTGCACTTAAGGTTTTCTGTTAGCTCTCTTAGATTTTCTTCATTTTTTAAATTCTTTTTTGTTTACCTGTGTTATTTTGAAAAGACCATCTTCAAGATCAGTAAGTCTCTCTTCTGCTTGCTATAGCCTGCTGCTTAAGCTCTTGGCTGTGTTTTTTTTTATTTCATTGAATGAATCCTTCAGTTCCAGGAGTTCTGATACTCTCTTTTTAAAGGTATCAATCTCTTTGTAACTTTCCTCCTTCATATTCTGGATAGTTTTTCTGATTTCTTTGTGTCTCTAACAGAATCTTCTTGTTATTTCATTGAATATCTTTAAGATCATTGCTTGGAATTCCTTTCCAGTCATTTCAAGAGTTTCCTGCTCAATGGGGTCTGGTACTTGGGAATTATTGTATTCCTTTGGTGGTTCAAATTTTTGTGTGGCTTTTTTTGTATGTTTGTTTTTGTTTTTGTTTTTGTATTTCTTGTCTCTCCATGTTGGTGTCTGGTCATCT
>NW_007839162.1:0-722 GCF_000696425.1 Galeopterus variegatus
AGTTTCTAAATTCAACAGTATATGAAAATGTTCCAGTTTTTGCATACATCTTATAAAAATAAACTAATTCTATATGGAGAGACATATGTTATTGGAGATTTTGATAATTATCAATAAAATCTTAACATGTCTTAATTAAGCATTATATTTTTATAGAAACTGGCCATCTCTGGCTTCTCAGATGCAACACTAAACTGGTCAAATCATGAAGGCTTTGAAAGAACAACATATTAATGTCTATCACTGAAACAGATTTTAAACAATTTAAGCAGATCTTGTCAGAAGTTTTTCTATGTGATACATAATTTCTATAAACACTTTAATGGACTGTGTTAAGCTCAAAATAGGAAATATCAGTTTCCTACTACACTTATAAGAATTCTAAAATTTATCTCAAAAGGATCACACTAAAAAGTTTTTCAGAATATATTATGTCCTAGCAGTCACTACCTATCTATTCTCTGTTATCTGAACTATTATAAATTAATTGGTATAGTTTTTGCATGGTTGCTTTCATTTCCTTGGCCGAGTGACTGTAAGAAAACTATAGCCAGGTGAATCTTGGAGACACATACGTGGGTGATGGAAAGGTAGAAAGTGTTAGAAATGTGCCTTAGCAGTTTCCAAACTTCAATAATCTGTGTGCACAATATTTGCCATATCCACAAATGACCTGGACTATTGTTTATTTTTTAAAAATCTATATTATTTTGAACTAAATA
>NW_007839163.1:0-722 GCF_000696425.1 Galeopterus variegatus
TTTTGCATCTATATTTAAAGGAGATATTCATATTTTGTCTGTTTTTTAAGGGGAGTTTAGGAAGTTTCAAAAGTATGCTGCTGCTTCTCCCATCTTTTGAGAATTCTGAATGAATGCTGTCATAAAAATTCATTATTAAAAAAAATTGGGGGGAGAAAAGCTCCCACAAGGCAATGTTTTATCTGAGCTCTACGTTTTTCTTTCATTCAACAAATATTTATTGAACACTTATGGATGCATTATCAAAAAATCAAAAGTAATGATAATGACCCTTTGGTTTCAAAGATCTCAACAATACAAGTAGTTTAATCTTCTCATGTGTATAGGCCTACCTCAATCTCATATATAACAGGTAATTGTTTTTTACTGTAAGATGTGCTGATTTTGTTTTTATTCGGTCTTAGTTTAGTTTGTTATGTGGAACATAATACAGCTTTGGAAAAACAAATACATCTCGCAAGATCTATCAGCACTTTCGTTATAAATGTCAATTTTTGTTTGTATGGTTGTTTACTATTATGATTGATTCTGCTTGTTAAGCAAATTCTTTCAAAGAAAGTAAGTTAAACAATGACTAGAAAATAATTAGGCCTGAATTGAATTTGTTCATCTACTGAAAGAGCTCAGGGAAATCTCAGGTAAATACCAACCACTGATTTCGGGCAAATTCTATTGAACAAAAATTTTCTTTGTAAGGATGATTTAGCTCTGAAATAAGTTTC
>NW_007839164.1:0-722 GCF_000696425.1 Galeopterus variegatus
TAAAATGCTAGCAAACAGAATCCAATAACATATTAAAAAGATCATTCACCGTGATTAAGAGGGATTCATCCCAGGGATGCAAGGATGGTCCAATACGATAATCAGTAAGCCCGATACATCACATCAGCAGAATAAAGGGAAAAAAAACGATCATTTCAAAAGATGCAGAAAAAGCATTTGAGGCATAAAATCCAGCACTGCTTCATGATAAGAACACTCAACAAATTAGGTATAGAAGGAATGTACCTAAACACTGAAGACCATATATGACAAACCCACAGCTAATATCATACTAAATGGGAAAAATTTGGAGACTTTTCCTCTAAGATCTAGAACAAGACAAGGGTGCCCACTTTCCCACTCTTATACAATGTAGTACTGGAAGTTCTAGCCAGCACAATAAGGCAAGAGAAAGCAAAAAAGGGCATCCAAATTGAAAGGAGGAAGTCAAAGTATTCCTATTTGCAGATGACATGATCATGTACATAGAAAATCCTAAAGACTTCACCAAAAAATTGCTAGAAGTAGTAATAAATGAATTCAGTAAATTAACAGGATACAAAACCAGCAGAAATCAATAGCCTTCCTATATGCCAATAATGAAATAGCTGAAGAAGAAATCAAGAAAGTAATCCCATTCACAATAGCCATCAAAAAAAATGAAATACCTAGGAGTAAACTTAACCAAGGAGGTGAAAGACCTCTACAATGAAAATATAAAA
>NW_007839165.1:0-722 GCF_000696425.1 Galeopterus variegatus
TTCATGTTTCTTTGTTCTTGGCATAGGCTAAGGAGCTACTTGAGGCATAGTCTCCTTCTGGAAAAGGATAGAACATCCAGGCAGGCTCTATGTGACTCTTCAATGCTCAGCTCAGAACTGGCACCATGTCTCTTCATTGGCCCAAAGCATTCCATTGGGTAAAGCAAGTCATCTCACCAAAACAACAGTCAATGAAAGGGGGATGTGCACCCTGTCAATTTTAATGGAAGGAACTACAAAATCACACGGCAAAGGCAATTAATGTATAATACTTCCTCAATAGGGAATAAAGAATAAAAAATAAACAATAATCCAATCTACCACAGTGATTTTCTAATTATCTATTTCCTTTCTTCAGATCATTAATAGACAGACTATCTTTATGAATGTAATTCACTTGGATTTATGATGAGGTAACAGTTCCAAAAACTGTTTCAAACAAATTTGGGTCCAGTTCTCTCTTGTGCATTCATCAGTATGAATTTATCACATTTTATCATGATTACCATTACACAGCTACCCCTTGTCAGATAATGAACACCAATGTAACATCAAACTCTATCTGTGGTGCTCAGTACAATTCTTAGAACACAGAAAGTGTTCAATAAATGTGGGATGGATTGTGTCTCATAATAATCCTTGAATTTTCCAAATAATTTCTATCTAAAGTAACCTATAGCATGTCTCTCCTTTTCCTTACCTACAAGTACAATTATCTTTGT
>NW_007839166.1:0-722 GCF_000696425.1 Galeopterus variegatus
TATTCCAATGACAAAAATTTGGGAAAGTTGGCATATGTTGAGCTCAAAAGATTATGCTCAGAAGAGTGATCTAACATTCCCTACTCAAGAAGGAGAGAGACTTAACCTCACGTATACCGCCGATGTTCAACTTAAAGCCACTTAAACTAAAGCACTGCTCAGATTCTTCCTCATGCTCTATAGCACCAGCTGACAGTCATTAAGACATCACATGCAGAACAATAGTATTCTGGAGTACATACCCCATGTCAAAACGTGGATAACATGTGAGGGGATGGTAGCAGCAGCCACCCTGCCATAGGGCAGACTGAAAAGGTCTGTGAATTGATGCCCTTAGAATAGATCTCAAGCTGACATATATTATACAATGACTCTTGGATGTCACAGAGGAATTAAGTTCCAGGTACCCATAGTAGACGCTTGGTAATACGTCTTTTCTGGGCTTCCTTCTTCTCTCTTCTCACTGTTCTAATTCCCTACCTGTGTTCCTCAATAAACAACTTGTACTTTGAACCTCATCTCAGATGTCAACTTCAAGAGGAAGTTGTGTGTTCCTTCAAGAGGAACACAAACTAAGGCAAAGACACATTGAGAGACTTGTAAAGCTCGGACAAAAACTATATTTCTCTGGCCAATGAATGGTCTTTTATCAAATTCTAAAAAAATAGGGATCAATGACAGGAATAAAATGAAGCACTCTACTAGTTATGCAAAATTATTGT
>NW_007839167.1:0-722 GCF_000696425.1 Galeopterus variegatus
CAGAGTGGGCATACTTGTCTTGCTCCTGTTCTTAAGGGAATAGCCTTTAGTTTTTCCCCATCCAGGGTGATATTGGCAGTGTTAGAGAGCCCATAAATCAACCCACAGATTTACAGCCAACCGACCTTTGACAAAGGAACCAAGAACACACGTTGGGGGAAAGACTGCCTCTTCAATAAATAGTGCTGGGAAAACTGGACATCCATATGCAGAAGAATGAAACTGGACCTGCACCTCTTACCATATACCAAAATCAATTCAAATGGATTAAAGACTTAAGACCTGAAACTATAAAACTACTAATGGAAAACATAGGGGAAATACTTCAGGAAGTAGGATGGGGCAGAGACTTTATAAGACCCCAAAAGCACAAGCAACAAAAGAAAAAATAAATAAATGGGACTATATCAAACTAAAAAGCTTCTGTATAGTAAATAAAACAATCAACAGAATGAAACAACAGCCTAAAAAATGGGAGAAAATATTTGCAAACTGTATGTCTGACAAGGGATTGATATCCAGAATATACAAGGAACTCAAACTATGTAGTATCAAAACAAATAACCCTATTAAAAAATGGGCAAAGGAGCTGAATACACATTTCATGAAGGAAGTCATTCAAATGGCCAACAGGTATTTAAAAAAGTGCTCAACATCACTTATCATCAGGGAAATGCAAATTAAAACCACACTGAGATATCACCTCACCCCAGTTAGACTGG
>NW_007839168.1:0-722 GCF_000696425.1 Galeopterus variegatus
GAGAGATTAATAATTTGCTCCATATCACAGAACAAGTTAGCAGGAGCCCAGGTTAGAACCTGCCTTCCCACCCTCCATTTCATGTTCTTTCATAGGACCGAATTGCACTTCACATGTTACACCATAAAAGCTACACTCACGGCAGTTATGCATTACTTATGGATAGAAATCAAATTCCCGTGATTTCTGAGAATCTTAAACATCACTATAAATATGGCTTAGCTTCAACACCGTCCAGAACATGTCTGTCTGTTCTAGAATCAGGGAACAGGTTCAACTTCTTAATCCTCTTGTGAATCCTATGAACAATCATGCTGATAACATAGGCCACAAGCACCCTCTCCAGGCCTTTATCCTGTCCTTGGCTGCCCCAACACCAGCACCAGACAATCAGCAGGACATCCTGAGGAAGGTCAGACATCATCTTACATGGGCTTTTTCCTTTTTTGGTAAAATCGTAAAGAGATTGTGTCATAAAAATCAACCTAGAAGGTCTCATCTCTATGAGTCCCACTATTTGAAGCAGCCTCGCAGGGGAGTGTGTCATTTTATGTTCTGGCAGGATGGTCCCCTCTTCTTTAAGCTGCTGACACTGTATCCTCAAACCTGCATTCCAGAAACTGTGTATATGATCTGTTGTGGTCAAGAAGTGATTTTCAAAAAAAAAAAACGTAGACGTGGATACAGCTCCCCTGCAAGAAAAAGCAAACAGGCTTTATCAC
>NW_007839169.1:0-722 GCF_000696425.1 Galeopterus variegatus
GTCCTTCTCTAGGTGTACCTAAATCTGGCAAAAGCCTCAAACCAGTGCAACTCCAACAAACGCTTTAGTCTTTCAAGACACTGACCTATCCTGGCACATGACCTATCCTCAGCTTATTTATGGGGTTATGTAAATTAATGGTACATAACACTTGGGCACCCAATGGATCCCAGTGATATTTTGCCAGAAACCAAAAGCACAGTAACAATGCCCAAAGGCAAGTTTTTCTTGTAGAGAAGGAAATCTATTTCCCTCCACACTCTTACATCTTTATGTCACAAAGGAAGACTCCAGCCCACCATCAGAGTTAAATGGCACCTGCTCTGCCCTAATATCCCAACATGCACAAAATTTTTCAAGCAAATTCCAATTTAAAAAAAAAAAAAAGAATATAGCACAAAATATGAAATCATAGACTATCTTAGAGTATTGAGACAAAGGCTTATCAGCAGGAAGACATATCCCCACATCCTATTTGAGAGGGAAAATGAAACAACTTGTCAGCTAAATGTGGCTTTCTCACTCCCAAAATTTCCCTGTGACATACCAGAGTATGTGTCTCTCTGAACTCTGACATCTCTCTTTTCACACCAGTAAGGCTGAGGTTTTCTTATGCCAGAGTGGGGGTTAGGGAGCATGCCTAGGCAAGAAAGGCACAAACTTGCAGTTCTTACCCAAAGCAATAAGTCTTTCAAGAGTATATTTTTCTCAATTTCTGTCTG
>NW_007839170.1:0-722 GCF_000696425.1 Galeopterus variegatus
CCAAACTTGCTGAAGTTTGAATTGTGTCCCCCAAGTTTTGTGTATTAGAAACTTAGTCCCCTCTGTGACTGTTAAGAGGGGGAAATACTATTATGATAATTGAAAGGTGGAGCCTTGAAGAGGTGATTGGATTGTAGGACCGTGCAATAGTAAATGGATTAAAAATGGTGGTCAGGGGTGTGGTTCTGGGGGCTTTATAAAAGAAGAGTGAATTAGGAGGTTACTCTATGCTTTCTCTCTGCTCTCTCTGTTTCCACCGTCTTGCAATGTGAGACCCCTGGGTCACTGCCGCCACCACTAGATGTACTTTGGACTTCCCAGCCTCAGAAACTGTAAACAATAAACTTTGGTTTCTTTATAAATCACCCAATTTCAGGTATTTTGTTATAAGCAACAGAAACAAACTAATACAGCATATATACATATACATACATATATACATATTTGTGTGTGTATATATATAAAATATATATATACACACACACTGATATATTAATTTTCATTTTTTGGTCAAAATTGAATTTGAACAGCATTTCTTGTTTGAATACATTTGAATATTGACCTAAGGAAAGAAAGTCAGTAAGTCCATACATAATATACCTCCAACCATAGAAATTAAATATTCAGACTTCTGTCTGTCAGGGGCACATCATCAGACTAGCATGAATGCCCAGGAGACTGGCAGCTCTACAGGGCTTGTCTAATGGAAAAAGGGTTATATA
>NW_007839171.1:0-722 GCF_000696425.1 Galeopterus variegatus
ATTTCTTTAAAATCTTACTTCAAGTTTCCATTCATAATTAATCTTTTTGTGAGCTGTCAACCGGACAGATGGTCATCAACCCAGAGGAACTAAAACTTTCCAAAACATGAACTACTCAACTCTATACTTCCTCTACAATGTCTGGCACATAGTAGGAATTCAACAAATCCTTGTTAAATGAATAATTAATGAGTAGATGAGCAAGTTTTTAAATAAAACAGTGAATGTATAAAAGGCATTTAAAAGATGCAATGAATTTTGGTGAATACTTTGAATACAATTTTAGAAAATGTGGGTTTTGTATATATACAGATAATTGGAAATGCTCCAAATAAATTCTTTGCCATCATCCCTTTTCAATAAGCAAGCAAAATTATCTCATTTTAACTTTTCATCAACACATGGTGAGTAGAAATCTGTCTATAATTCTGAGGATTTAAAAATTAAAGTGTAATGGAGGAAATTAGTGCTAGGCTTTGTCTAAACACAGCATGCATATGCATAGTTACTGGTTTCCACAAGCTATTATTCATCCAGCAAGCACCCAGTTAATGACAAGTCAGAACATGCTTGACACATGTCCTAAGAAAGCTGAAGAAGAAAATAGAAATAAATGCCTTCTGATTTTTTATGGGAATTGAATCAGATAGTGTTTTGAAAAGAGCTTTGTAAATTTTAAAACACTATAAATTGCAAAAAAAAAAAAAAAAAAAAAAGGGCCA
>NW_007839172.1:0-722 GCF_000696425.1 Galeopterus variegatus
ATTCAGGCTGTTGCTACTTAAGGAGAACATTCATTAATGTAGTGTTTTAGTCCATTTTGCATTGCTATAACAGAAATACCTGAGACTGGGTATTTATAAAGGAAAGAGGTTTATTTGGCTTACGATTCTGGGACAGCTGCATCTGGCACGGGCCTCAGGCTGCTTCTACTCATGGTAGAAAAGTGGCAGACAGCTGGTGGGTTCAAGCAGATCACATGGCGAGAGAGGAAGCGAGAGAGGAAGCAAGAGAGAGAGAGGAGGTGCCAGGTCCTTTAAACAATCAGCTCTCGCGAGAACTAATAGAGCAAGAACTCACTCACTACCCCTCCTCCCCCAGGAAGAGCATTGATCCATTCGTGAGGGGTCCACCCCCATGACTCAATCGGTTTCCAACACTGCCACATTGGAGATCAAATTTCCACATGAGTTTTGAAGGGGACAACACATCCAAACTCCATCATGTAGAATATCTTAAAGATAAGGAAGGGGGCATTGGGTTTTAAAGAGGCATGTAAACAAAGGAATCCTGATGAAGTATGATGGTGGGATCTTAAAAAAAGGGTGGGAGGATTTCTTAACCATCCCTGTTTTCCAGGAGCACAGGGCTCAGGCAAAGTTCAACCTTGTCACATAGTATTCCATGGGTATGCAAAGCCACAGGTTAAGTAAGTCACCTTTCTTGGAAGTTAATTTTAGTGGAATATTTAGAGGTAGAGATAATA
>NW_007839173.1:0-722 GCF_000696425.1 Galeopterus variegatus
TAATCAACATAGAAACTATATTCAAGTTTTAAAAATAGGTGGAATATTTTTCTCAGGAATTGAAGCCTTCACAAAAATTATCATAATCCCTTAATGTACCGAGAATTTGTTGACTAGATGCTAGGCACTGAGAATATACAGTTTAACGACCCTGGCTTCTAGACACAGAATCTCACACTTAAATTCTTAATATAGCTTTTAAAAGTACTATAAAATGTTTGGTCAACAATATAACGCAGAAATTTGAGAGAAGAGTACCTAATTCAGATTGTGAATGAGGGAAAAGGATTTGAAGATGATACATTGGTTTAATTGAATCTTGAATGAGGAGAATAAATTAGGCAGTCAAAAACAAATGAGAAAGATATTCTAAGAAGAAGGCAGAGTAGATGCTAATTCCAACTGTGAAAGCATATGCTCCTATCAGGGAGTAAGCAGCAAGCAATTCCTAAGGGTGTGGTAGGAGACATTCCAATCTCTAGCTGAAACTTGAAACCGTCTTTCCTCCTAAAGAGGTTAAGCTTTGTTGAGCATCCGGGGAAAAATGGATTTCTCAGCAACAGCACTAGAATACACTACTGGAGCCGAGTGGTGGAAGGGGAAGTTTTACCTGTAAGAGTAAAGTAGTTATACATAGAACTGAAAGGTCTGTATGTTTTAAATCATGTCATTTGTTCTTAGATCACTCCATCTCCAGCAGCTGTTGTGCTAGCATACTCCTA
>NW_007839174.1:0-722 GCF_000696425.1 Galeopterus variegatus
AAAATAAAACTTTATTGCCAGCACCTGGGACTGCACTAGCCAATTCAGAGTGCGGTCCTGACCCATTTTTACTTTTGGTTTTTAAAACTGCAAGCGCGGCAACTCGGTCGCCCGATCACCATGCTAGGAGTTATTAGCCAATGCAAGCAAGCCAACAGTACATAAGCTAATTTTGCAGTTAGCATGGCTCCTCCCAGCCCCTCCCACATTTTTCTGCCTGGGTTTTTCCCACCTGAGTTTTTACAAAATGGAGGAGTTTTCTTAAAATGGCGCCAGTCCCATCAACGGCAGAAACATTATTTCATTCCCTACTGTTTTTTTTAACTATGAGAGCCGATCCTTGCTCATGGATGATATTTGGACCCCAGTACAGATCTTTAAGGTCCTCTAGATCTACTAGAGGAATTTGATCATAATGAGACCATAAGATTAAGAGTTTAACAGCTTATATTCTCTCCTTTATAAGGTTTGTGAGTTTGTTGAGGATGCAGGGGCCCACCATGAGTAGTAGGAGCAGAATTACTATGGGGCCCACTAAGCTAGAAACCAGAGTAGTTAACCAAGGTGAAAAATTGAACCAGGATTCGAACCAGTCTGAGGACAGAGCTCAGTCTCGTTCCCGTTGTCTAATGCGTTCTCTTAATTTTTTTCATGGCGTCTCTAACAGCTCCAGTATGGTGTGTATATACACAGCACTTTTCCTTTAATGCCAAACAGAGTCC
>NW_007839175.1:0-722 GCF_000696425.1 Galeopterus variegatus
ATGATCAGCTCCACCATGACTTACAGAGGGGACTCTGGGGTGGGGCCAGCAGTGTGGACTGCGACAAGCCCCTGGGGCTTCAGATGCCCACTGTTAAGAGACATCCATTGCCTTTGAGGGTCTGATGTGCAGCTTTCCCTGACTCAACAACAGTTGAAATTACAATTTTCTGACTTTACGATGGTGCAAAAGTGACATGCAATATGTAGAAACTGTACTTGGTGCACTCAAACAACCACTCTGCTTTTCACTTTCAGTCCAGTATTCAATAAATCGCATGAGATATTCAATACCTTATTATAAAACAGGCTCTGTGTTAGATTATTTTGCCCAACTGTAGGCTAATGGAAGGGTTCTGAGCATGCTTAAGGCAGGCTAAGCTAAGCTGTGATGCCTGTTAGGTTAGGTGTATTAAATGCATTTTCGACTTTCAATATTTTCAACTTGCGATGGCCTTATTGGGATTGACCCGATCCATAACAGAGGAGCGTCTGTAATTGGTGCAGGGTGTGGCCTGAACACTGTGAGTCTTTCCAAAGCTTTCCGGGTTGTTCTAATGTGCAGCGCAAACTGAAGGGTTACTGCTCCTGAGCCCTGTGTAGGCTTTAGGGCTTACGTCTCAAGCAAAGTGGCCTCCAGCAGGCTGCAGGCTGCTCTTCAACTGAATAATGGCTTTTTCTATTGTTTATGGCAGATTTTTCTTCATTGCTCCAATCTGTTTT
>NW_007839176.1:0-722 GCF_000696425.1 Galeopterus variegatus
AACACAGTCTGGGTACTTTATGGATCAAGAGAAGAAATCTGAAGGAAAATGGGACAAGAGGCGGCAACTTTGAAGAACTTGCTTCTGGGAAAAGGTCAGATAAGTACAAGAAAAGGAAATGCCCTTTGGAGGGCGGGCAGTGAAAGGCAAGAAAGGAGTTGGAGGAAAATTGAAGATCCTGCAGGAATGAAAGAGGAGACAGCCAGTCCCCTCCCCGGTCACCAACGCTGGCTTGAAAACCGCACTTCAGCACATGCAGAATGGTCCTGACAACCCTGCCTCAAAACGCCTAGTCGCGGGAGAACGTCAGATGAACTGCACGCAGAGCTACCACAGGAAGAAAAAATCACAGTTCTGAGGATGAAAATGTCATGGCATTTTGGCTGACGAAAATCCCCCTCCACCCAGAAAGCCATGAAGCAAAAGACAGCTGTAATGCACACATCAAACTGGAGTGTCCTGTGTTTGGTTACACGCTTACACACACACACGCACACAACTAGAACCAGAAATTCAAAAACTGGGAGCAGACTAGACAAAAATCAGGAGAAAAGGCAGCAAGAGGGGACCCATTTCAGGAAAGAAATTGAAAGTAGAGACAAAAGCTGTCTCAGAAACAAAGAATAATTACGAGGTGCCCAGAGGAGAGCACATTAAATGAAAATACGTAAAGGAACGTTGAAGAATGGCAAGAAAACAATCCAGAAATTGAAAATAAGACT
>NW_007839177.1:0-722 GCF_000696425.1 Galeopterus variegatus
CCACCACAGTGAAGACACAGAACATGTTCCATCACAAACTCTTTCTTGCTACTTTTTTATCGTCACAGCCATATTCTTCCTTCCTCCCTGAAAACCACCTACCTATTCTCCATCTTATAATTTTGTCACTTCAAGAAGGCGATATAAATGGAAGTACATAGTATATAACCTTTTGAGATTGTCTCTTTGCCTTCAGCATAATTCCCTTGAGAGCCATCGAGCTGGTTGCATTTATCGATAGCTTATTCCTTTTCATCGCTGAGTAATATTCCATGGTATGGATGAAGCATAGTTTTTTTTAACCATTCACCCATTGAAGGACAGCTGAGTTATTTCCAGCATTGTGGCTGTTTCAAATGAAGCTGCTCTGAACATTCATGTACAGGTTTCCTTTTTGAACGTAAGTTTTCATTTTCTGGGAAATGCTGAGAATATAAATGCCTAAGAATGCAGTTGCTGGGTCATATGGTACATGCATGTTTAGCCTTGTTGAACAAAACACAACAGACAAAAGAAAACAAAATCCTGCCAGACTCATTTCGACAGTGGCTGTACCATTTTACATTCCTACCAGCAATGTACAAATGATCTATTTGTTCTACCTCCTTGCCAACATTTGATGTTATCTCTATTTTTTATTTTAGCTGTTTTGATAAATCTGCAGTGATACTGTGTTGTGGATTTGATTTGTGTTTCCCTAATGGCTAAGGATGTTGAACATC
>NW_007839178.1:0-722 GCF_000696425.1 Galeopterus variegatus
GTTATGAGCAACAGAAACAGACTAATGGTGTCTACTACGGATTGCATTAAAACAATTTGCATCAAAGGAAGAGCATCGAAATATCACAGTCATTCAAGAAACTACCCCAAATTGCTGTGGCAAAAGGGTATGCCAAAAGACAGAGAAAGTAGAGATTTTCAACTGGGGATGGGAGATGGTGCAGTGTTCAAAAATGTCTTCAGAAAGAGACAGCATGTGAATCACCCACACAGATGAGGAATAGGGGAGAGGCTGGGAGGAGGGAATGTCAAGCAACAGGGTCAGCACACGTAGAGGTAGGGAGGAGGGAATGTGCAAGGCAAGCAGTGTGGTCACTTGGCCCAGATGCAAGGAGTACAGAGAGAAGCAAGACACAGGAGAGAAAAGGTAGGCTGTGCCAGATTACAAAAGTTTCCATAGCTGATGGGAAACAAACAGGGGAGTTAAGAAGAGGATAAACATGGCAGGCTCCAGCTTTTATTTTTTTTTTCATTTCTTTTTTTTTTTTAATTTTTATTGAATCAAAATTGATTATACATATTTTGGGGGTTCAATATTGAGATATGTTGATCAAATCAATATTCCTAGAATATATATTGTTACAAATCATAATTATTCTTTATGCCCCTTGTTCAATCTCTCCCCATCCCCCTCTCCCTCTCTCTCCCCCCTCTAATTACCCTAGATTTCTTCTCTCCTTCTGAAAAAATAATGGTTACTCT
>NW_007839179.1:0-722 GCF_000696425.1 Galeopterus variegatus
GGCAACTAGCAATCTACCTGATTCTCAAACAGTTTCACCCAAATTGCCCCCTTACTTTGGCTTCTTCCTGCCCCCCACATCCAGCTTCAAAATTTCCTGGGATGCCCATTTTGGGGGCCCTTTGAAAATTCTATGGTGTAACTTGTGTTGATCTCAGTTTTCCTTAGTACTGACTTAGTATTCAACTTTCTCAGTTCTACTGAGTATGTTACCTCTAGTCCAACGCTTTTCTGCTTCCAGAATTTTGTTGTTATTGTCTATTTCCTTTTTCCCCATTTACGTGGGCTTTTTAATAAGCAAAATTTATTAACCGTAAATTTAGTGGGTTTTACGAGGGAACAATATTAAATGCGTGTGTTTAATCTGCCATCTTAACCCATAACAGTTGGTATAATTTTAATGTTAAACTTCCACCTATTCAACAAGTATTTCTTGTTTTCTATTAAATTAAGAGTAACATCATCTCACCCCCATAAATTCTAAAACAAGTATTTTTGGTAGCATTTAGATACCCTTTACTTATAAAATTTAGGATAGTCAAGTTTTCTAGCACTAAAATTATTTTTTTATTTCAAAGCTCTTTTTTATCTTAATTTATCAATATACAATATAGTTGATTTTCTTGTCCCTTTACTAATTCCTCCTTCTCTTTCCTCCCTCACCCCATCAACATCATATCTGTTCACTTGTCTTAACAAAATCAAGGAATTGTTGTGATTGTT
>NW_007839180.1:0-722 GCF_000696425.1 Galeopterus variegatus
GTAGTATTTCATTCTTTTTTATAGCAGAGTAGAATTCCATTGTGTAGATATATCACAGTTTCCTTATCCACTCACCTGATGATGGATATTTGGGCTGGTTCCAACTCTTGGCTACCAATTTATTGTGCTGCAATAAACAGGGGAGTACACGTATCCCTTCGACATGATGGTTTCCATTCCTCTGGTTATATTCCCAGCAGTGGAATAGCTGGGTCGTATGGGAGATCTATCTGTAATTGTTTGAGGAACCTCCATACCATTTTCCATAAAGCCTGCTCAATTTAAATGTTAGTTTTCTTCTACTGAAGATAGGTTCCTTGTTGCACCAAAAATTTTCCAAAATTTATTTTGGAAAATCGCCATTCTTTTCTGAAACCAACACTTAATTGGTGGCGTTTCCATTGTTGATTTCTTAATAATCTCCCATTTTTTTAAGCAGCTTCTTTCTACCATGAATATCAAAGTGCTGAGGACTGGTGAAGAAGTTTCATGAGTTCCTTCTTGAATCTGTTGTAATAAAACTCTAGGTCCCATATATCTAAAAAGAGCTAGCATAATATAAAGGAGGGACAAAATAAACTAATCATATACATCAATATTTACTTGTTTGCCACCCTTAGGTGAGACAGAAGGTTAGAGAGGGATTGAATGAATGGAATGCCCTTCCCCTAGCTGGGATGAGGCTCTGGTAAAGTCTTTTTCCCTTTACAGTAGAACTTTGT
>NW_007839181.1:0-722 GCF_000696425.1 Galeopterus variegatus
AAGAGGCAGTCTTTTCCCTAATATATGTTCTTGGTGCCTTTGTCAAAGATCAGTTGGCTGTAAATAAGTGGGTTGTTTTCTGAGTTCTCTATTCTGTTCCCTTGGTTCACATGTCTGTTTTTATGCCAGTACCATGCTGTTTTTGTATTACAGATTTGTAATATAGTTTGAAGTCAAGAAGTGTAAGGCATCCAGCTTTACTTTTTTTGCTCAGGATTGCTTTGTCTATTCAGGGTCTTTTGTTGTTCCATATGAATGTAAGGATTGCCTTTTCTATTTCTGTGAAGAATGCCATTAGTATTTTGATGGGAATCTCATTGAATCTGTACATGGCTCTGGGTATTTTGTCAATATGAAAATGATTTTCCATACAAAAAAGCATAGAAAATCATTTCACTTTTAATTGTTTCTATAGCATATACTTTGCAACCATTTTCTATGAACCTAGTGAATGAAAGTATATCTTGGCTTCGACAATTTTTTATTGTCAATGACCATCTCTCCAGAATTGTAAAAATAAGGACACGTGGCATTTATAAAAAGATTTACAATTTTCTAAATGCCTATAGAGAGAAGTATTAAATCCTGTTCTAGGATTTTAATAAGGAAACTAAGATGATAAGAGATCTGAAGTTATATGTCAATAAACAAAGAATAGAACTTTTTTTTTTTTAATTTGATCTTTCTTGGTCAATGAATGTGGCCAAGAATATGAAAAATAC